>NC_045456.1:5750876-5887853 GCF_002776525.5 Piliocolobus tephrosceles
TTCTTAAGTCTATATACCCGAGATGGAATTAAAGGGTATATAGACTTAAGAAAAATGAGTATGTCCACAAAAAAACTTGCACAAAAATACTTATAAAATACTTATAAAACTTATAGTACCTTTATTCATAAAAGCCAACAAACAAACAAACAATACCCCACAACTAGAAACAACCCAACCATCTCCCAGCAGCAGAATGGATAAACAGATTGTGTAATCCTATATTCATACAATGGAAAACTATACAATAACATCAATCTCAAAAAAGTATATGTAGCAAAAGCAGCCAAGACACAAAACGAGTACATGCTCATTCATTTTTAAATCCTATCCTGTTGGTAGATGTTTGGGGTGTGACAACTCTCCCTAGTGAGCAAAGCTTGAATGGCGATGACAATGGTGCAGTTTTCACCCAAAAAGAGGCTTTCTGAAAGAGTATGTGACTGCAAAGCATCTCTCTCTCTCCTTTTGATCTCAGCTGGAATGGAACAAAAATTCTTAGGGTAATGGAATGCAAAATAATTTTATATATGTTAAAGTTCAAGAACACTTTGTTTAATCACATCCTATTAATGAAGCATTTTAAATGTGCAAAGCATAACACAATTATATTTTGGAACATTTGTGGAAAATAGTCCCCACATGAATGGAAAAGAGGGCTAAAGGGAGCCCAGGATGGAGACTGCTTCCTGCTGGCTGGTCAGCACAGTCATTTATTCCCAGGAATTGCTCTGTACTGTCAAGAACACAAAACAGGGCCCACTGGACCATGATCACTGTGATGTTGATGCCAGTATCTTATTCATTCCCTGTGGTCAGCTTGGCCAATTAGTGGAGCCACTGCCAAGGGCCACTCAGTTCCATCAACCCTCAAAGGTTGCTAGAACCAAATAAAAGACATGAGTAAGGAAAAGGCAGGCCAGGCTTTGAAGTGCAGGGAAGAAAGAATCTTTGAACTGCTACAAACACTGCAAATACCCTCACCCATATCAGAGAAGCTGGCAGTGTGAGTCAACAGAACAGCCCAGAAGTGACAGGAGCACTCCTCTGTGGCCCTCAGCTGGGGGAGTCAGAGGCGTGTGGTAACTGCAGAAATGTCACACACACTCAGGCCCACTCCAAGGGAACCTTTGTACTGCTAACTCAGGCCAGCTGTGGCTGAAGCTCAGCAGAGCCATACTTGACCTCATCACTGCAAATTTTTAAAAAGTAAAAAATGTAAGACCTCACACACAAACCATGCACATTCTGCCTTTACTGTTTTTCCCTTTTTATTTGTTTTGAGTACAGATCTATTAATGTTAGCACATGTATAGACTCTTGTAACCACGACCACAATCAGGACATAGAACTGTTCTATTACCCCCCCCCCCCAAACCCCCCCTGTGGTATTCCGTTATAGTCGCAACCTCCCCCCACCTCTACCCCTGGCAGCCACTAATCTGTTCTCCATCTCCGTGGTTTTGTCTTTTTGAAAATGTCATATGAATGGAATTATACACTAGGTAACCATTTGAGACTGGTTTCTTTCACCCAGAATAATGCCTTTGTGATCCATCCAAGTTGTTGTGTTTATCAATAATTCATTCCTTTTTATTGTGAGTAGTGTTCCATTGTCTGCCTATATTTTGAACAGTGAAAAAAGTCTCAGGCATGCAACAGAATGTCAACCTGAGAATATTCTGTAATGATATGTATAGACAAGTACTTTTATTGACAGTTCCACTGCCAGGTAAATATTTAAAAGAGAAAGAAAGAATTCTAAAACTAAACTGTAGTAAGGAATTTTCTTTATTTCTCACAGTATTTAATATGAACCAGACTCATTGGCTAATGTTTTCATTAGCTATTGTGCTGGCTATTAAGCTATTGTCTGTCAGTTCTGAACCTATTCTGTGCCCTGCTGGGACTTTGCAAACATTTCTTCCTTGCCAGCTCCTCCCTGTTAGGTTCTTTCAGTGGGAGTGCAAGAGGGAGATTAGAAGGCTGGAAGAGGAAGAAGGGACTTACTTCTTGGCACACTGTTTCTGTTAGCATCATCCCAGCAGTGGTCCTCTGCCCCCAGCTATGGCAATTGGTTTCAGCCCTCATCTGTTTCCTCGCTCCCAGAACCAGCCTCATTATGGCCCCCGTCAGAGATGCTAGTCAGACCCAGCCGTCTAGTACCCCTTTCTAGATTCCAGCTGTGTGTGGTCCTTCTTCGGAGCTTCTGATGCATTAGCACCTGGCAGGCAGCACTCCCTACTCGGAGGTCTGGGTCCCAGTTCCTCAGAAGCTTCTGAGCTCCAGAGGTCCTGAGGCACCAGCACCAGCCAGGCCATGGTTACTCTCCAGAGGTCTGAGTTCTAGTACCGCAGGCTGCTCCAATAACTCCAACCCCTTCCTTCCATTCCTCCAGCCCTGGGAGTGTTAGCTTCTTGCTGCTGTTACTATCTCAGTGTCACCTGTTTCCCATTTGCCCTGTTAGTCTTGTAATAATAATGTCCCTATGTTAAATTCCTTTTGTGAAAATAGCTGGTGTGGTTTCTCTTTTCCTGACTGGAGCCTGACTGATAAACTACATGGAACCAGGCTTTTACCCTCTGGCTTGCTCTTGACTAAGGTATCTAAGGTCCTTGCTGCTTCCTGTTCTGAGTCCAATCAGGACAATATGAACCAGCGTAATGTGGGGAGTCAACATGACAATGATCTCTGCAGCTTATGTTATGGCAGAGAGGAGAACTGAAATGATCTCAAAAGCAAACTGCTTCTGGTAAGCCTTGAAAATGGGTATAGAGGAGAAAATAATTTGTTGTGGTCAATAGCTATATCATTCCACAGGCCAGGTGTTGTGCTGATTTACTTCAAGAAAAATACCACATCTGAACAGAAGATACAATTAAAGTCACCAGCTGTTTATAGCCAGTCTCCAAGATCCATCTCCCTGCTCCAAAGACCAAACAGGTGAGTTAAATGGGAGGTATATAGGTATCACCACTTCTGCAATCTTATACCTGATACTAACATCAAACACTCCTCTCTCTACTAAACCAAAAAGCAATCTCTAGAGATTCAGGAAATTAATCCTATACACACATACCCTGACATTGTCATAAAGCACAGCTCCTTCAGGTCATTGTTATTTTTGTGCCCAAAACCCTTCAATAATTTGCTAGGCTTATGGAATAAATTCAAACTTTCTAGTCTGGCATTCAAGATCCTTCAAGATCTGGCCTACTGAAGCATTATAGCCAGTGCCCTCTATTGACACACCCCTTTTCTCACCAGCCAAAGCAAAGTATTTGAACTCGTGTATACACCCCATCTCCTGACTCTTACGGTTTCCTCAGTCTATAATCCTTTTCCTCCCAGTGTTCACATCAAAATTCTACCCCATCCTCCAAGGCCTTCTCAAATACTGCATTTTCCATGAAGTTTAATCCTGCCACCCCACCCCATTCCAACACCACACACCAGTTAGGCATTCACACTTTCAAGTCAATACAATAGAATTGCCTCTAGTCTCCATGTACTCTGGATGAAACAGATTATGTCTCATTCATGTTTGTATCCTTCTAGTACTTATTAATAGTAGGCACTCAGTTAATTTTTTTTTTCAAAATGAAAGAATAAATGAGAAAACAGTGGGAGAAAGGGCATTTCATGTGGAGATATTGTTTCGAGAGTACAGGAGGTTTTCTGGAGAAGCACGTGTAGTTTGGGTTGGCTGAGGTCTATGGTCTGTGCAAAGGATTTGTGGGAAATCCATCTGGAAAGGTAAGTTAGTACCTAACGTAGAGAGTCTGGAGAGTTGGGCTAAGGATTTGAACTTATTTCTTTGGGCAGAACGGAGGAACTGAAGGTTTGGGATCTGAGAAGAATTTGTATGTCAAAGATTCGCATAGCAAGGTTAGTATTTTTCTTAACTGATTTAAAGGAGTAAATTATCTGAGATACAGAGAACACCTAAGCCGAAGCAAGAAAGACTTAATTTGGATGGACAGAACCATTTTAGACAGAAGGTCATGAAACAACAGAATACTTTTGAGAGAGCTTATGAAGACATATGAAGACAATTTATAAAGGTAAAATAGATTTGTCTAGGACAAGTCTGGATATATCTAACTCTTTTATAGCAAAGGCGAGGCTTGATCAGCGTTTCTCAATCCCAACTCTATTGTAAACAAATGGAAAACTGAAAATCTTAAATGAACCCACAGAGAAAGGGAAGGATGGAAGAGGATGAACAAGAGAAGATAGGGCTGGGGATAGGAAAGAGAACAAGGCAGTGAGAAGGTCTTTATCTCTTGGTCAAGTACTACTGAAACACCCTTCCTGCTAGCTCTGGTCTTTGACCTTCTCTCCTGGCTAGCTCCCCTGGAAGTTACTTTGATTTTTCTCAGACACTGCTTTCTCATAAGACTCATTTTTTTCTTCCTGATAGAAAATGGGAGAGTAAACATGGTCATTGTTTATAGCTCTGAACTATGACTAAGACGGTCTGGGTCCTAGTTTGAGTGACTTCCTTCATTTCCTTCCCAGTAAGGCAGTTGGAATGTCCCCTGCCCTTCAAAGACACATCCTTGCTAAAAAGAAAAGTTTGATTTGACATCAGTCTTTTATTTTAAAATCCCTGGATTATCAGGCTGTGAAATGACAAAGAATCCCTGATATTTTGTTCCTGGCTAATTTTATCAAGTCTGGCAAACAGTACAAGTGTAAAGGCAATATGTTGAAATGAATTCACTGTTGATCCTGATTATGAGGATTTAGGTCTTAGTGTTCCTCTGGAACCAAATCAACTTTTGCCATAGGGGCTCCATCTCATACCAAGTATCTTCATCCACTGCCATAGAGACCATCAGATATCCCACCCCTCGATCATTCTGATGAGGCTTGGAGAGGAAAACTTGTTGAGACTGCTGGCATCCCACTACATTTAAGGAAGGGTAACCTCCTTACCTATCTGTCTAGATAACAGAATCTAAGCAGGGACTTGGACTTCAAGGGTCCTCATGGACTCTACTGCAGGGTGAAAGCAGAAAAAGGAGATGTTCCAACTCAAGTACTAACCCTGGTGAGTAGAGACTGTGTGGACTCAGTGGAAGACAGTGCTGTAATTGAATAGGAATGTCTGCCTTAGGCTTGCGAAAGGGAAGAGCAAGTGCATGTCCCAAGTATTTGCAGATCCAGGCCTGGACTGAGAGACATGACTGATGAGAACCAATGAGCTGAACATTCCATTCAGCAGCGGGTGAGGGTGAACTGCTATGGCTAATTGATTCCATAGTCTGAAATGGGAATCTATGCTGTGACAGTGTGCACGGAGCCGAAGTGCTCAATACCATGACAGTTTTAATCACCTTAGATCAGATTCTCTGCGATCTTCTAGCTTTTGTTATATAAACTAAACAAGTTCTGCACTAAGCATTTCTTGGGTGAACTCACCTTCACCTGAAGTCATATACCCATCAGAAGCACTAGGGGTGTAAGTGCCAACCCAGAAACTGTGAACTGTCTATGGTGCCAACTGTGTGTGTGTGTGTGTGTGTGTGTGTGTCTATTTTGAAATAATTAGGCTTAAAGAAAAGTTGTAAAAATAGCAGAGTGTTCCCATTACTCGTTACCCAGCTTTTCCTAATGGAAAAGCTTACGTAGCCATAGTACATCTGTTGAAACCAGGTCATTAGCATTGATAAATACTATTAACTAATCTATTAACTTTATTTAAATTAAATTTTGTCAGTTTTCCCATTGATGCTTTTTTCCTCAACCAGGATCCAATCCAGGATTGCACATTGCATTCAGTTGTCAAATTTCCTCAGTCCCCTCCATTTTTGTTTTGTTTTGTTTTGTTTTCGAGACAGAATCTTGCCCTGCCATCCAGGCGGAAGTGCAATGATGCAATCATGGCTCACTGTAGCCTCGACCTCCCAGGCTGAAGCAATCCTCCCATCTCCACCTCCCAAGTAACTGGGACCGCAGGCATACACCACCATGCCTGGCTAAGTTTTAAAAATTTTTTTGTAGAGATGAGGTCTTGCTATGTTGCCCAGGCTGGTCTCAAATTTCTGAGCTCAGCCAGTCTTCCCACTTCAGCCTCCCAAAGTGTTGGGATTATGGGCGTGAGTCTTTGTTTTTCATGACCTTAGTATTTTCAAAGAGTACTGGTCAATTATTTTATAGAGTGTCCTTCAGTTGGGGTTTGTCAGATGTTTTCTCATGATTAGATTGAGGCAACGTATTTTTTGACAAGGGTCTCTCACAGAATTGTTATCTCAATGCATCACATCAGGAGGTCCATGTACAGGTGTGTTCCCTTACTGGTGATATTAACTTTGGTGACTTGGTTAAGATGGGGAGGACCAGGTGAACTTCTGTGGATTCATAAGAACCTTGGCTCATTTCTGACCCATTGATGATGATGAAAGGAGCAAAGATGTGAATGGACCAGAACCACTTGACAGCTGAAGCAGCAAATTGCACTTTGCTTTTTAATTACATGATTTGGATAGATGTTAGACAACATCTGCAGTGAGCTGTTACAGGAGCTATGCATGATGGTCAGAGGGAATAACTCGGATGAGCGACTGGGCATTATCACAGACAGAACCATCCAGGAGGCTAACTGGGATGGGGATGATGCAATATCTTTCACAGGATGTTTTAAATTTTCGGAGAAGATGGACATAGAACAGAAAATGAACATCTGATTTCTTGACTAAAGAACTGAGACTAAACTGTTCCATACTCTCTAGTATTTAACAACTGGAACTTGAGAGTCCTCTTGTCCACCAGCCCCACCTCTACCCCATCATGCCCCATCTCCCAAAATGCTACTATTGATGCATGACAACTCCAGATGTGCTTGGTCAACACAAGCCTGCCTTTGATGCAAACAGGGCATTACAGAATAGTACACCCAGTCTATTTCTCTTCAGTCTGAATTCACTGGTTCTCCATTTCTAAATGTTATCTCCACTCTTCTGCTGCTGACGCCACATGTCCATCCAGTCTGAGAAAGTGAGAGGGGGAACCATGCCACGCTAATTCACTGGACTAGACTGTAGGCTTCCGCATGCTCCTTCAATCTTGTCCCTATGTCCTTTGCTTCCTGCTTCTGTCACCCAACAGAGGTGTGAATGCAGCAACTGCACTTGGTCTTTTAGTCTCCCTGCTTTTTATTAACCCCCCAAATTCCCTCTGTTCCACGTGGCACCCCAAGCTGTGCCTATTGAATATATTTCTGACTTGGCAAGAAAGTTCTGTGGTCTGGAAGTTTTTATTTACCTTCACTCATAAATGGGACTCTGGGATGTTGTCTCCCTGGGAGCTTTTCAGGGACCAACACTTCTCTCAGAACAATGTGACCATCTCTTGGTCCCCTCCATTCTGCCCAGTCAGTCATCAAAGGTCTGCTTGATAGAGATACTTTTCTTTTAAAAATTTTTGACGGGGTGCAGTGGCTCATGCCTGTAATCCCAGCACTTTCGGAGGCTGAGGTGGGCGGATCACGAGGTCAGGAGATTGAGACCATCCTGGCTAACACAGTGAAACCCCATCTCTACTAAAAATACAAAAAATTAGCTGGGCGTGGTGGCAGACTCCTGTAATCCCAGCTACTCGGGAGGCTGAGGCAGGAGAATGGCGTGAACCCAGGAGGCGGAGCTTGCAGTGAGCCGAGATGGTGCCACTGCACTCCATCCAGCCTGGATGGAGTAAAAGAAGCAGGAAGACCTTTATGAACTGATAAAGAGTGATTTCTAAGACATACTCTTAATTGAAAAAAAAAATTTAATTCAAAAAAATTTTTTTTTTTTAATTTTTAACTTTTTTTAGAGATAGGGTCTCACTCTGTCACCCAGGCTGGATGGAGTACAGTGGTGTCATCATGGCTCACTGCAGCCTCCAACTCCTGGGCTCAAGCGATCCTCCTGCATCAGCCTCCCGAGTAGCTGGGACTGCAGGCACATGCCACTGCACCTAGTGGAGATGCTCTTCTTGAAAGGCGCGAGGTGTACAACCAAGTGTTCTAGGTGGCTTGCCCAGGCCTTTCTCTTTCTCTGGCCTGTGATTCTCCACACACATATCTACATGGCTACTCTTGTTAGTGCAGTGTTGGTTCTTCAGAAAATAGCCATATGCCTGCTGATTTGCTTAGTTTGGGGAACCATTGCCACCACAATGGCTGCTCTGACAATATGCCTGGGGGCTTTCTCATGGCTTTTTGAACAAGGAGGCTGGGCACCCTATTGAGCCTCCTGCATTCACACCTCTGCAGCATGGTTTATGCCTCAATGTTATGTGCACTGGAATGCTTTCCACTTCACATGTCCAAATAGATTACTGTTAAGGAAATTCCTAATTGATCCTATCTGAGATTTAAAGATTGTCCTCAGTATCTTGAAGGATTTTACATGTGGCAAATGATATGCTGGAAGCTACAGTCAGCTCCTAATGGAGGTCTAAAGCATCAAATGTATTGTAGCATCAGCCGCCTGGTTATATTGGCCTCCTGGCTCCTCATGTAGACCACTGCTAATGCCTTAGAAACATGGTCTCGCATTTGTGGCCAATCTGAGGTGGAATGATAGGCCTCTGAGCAAGCCAGTGCAGCTTCTTTGCTAGAGTCAGCTTAGTTTAGACTTCATTGAATCAGGTAATCAGGTTGTTGTCATCCTAACATCTGTCTGTGTAAGTCTCTTCATTCATAAATCTGTCCTTGGTGGACTTTCTCTGACTCATTGCTTACTTGTTTGCTTGCTTCCTTGCTTAGGAAGGAAAACTTACACACAATTCTTTTTTTATTATTTTTTTGAGATACAGTTTTGCTGTATCACCCAGGTTGGAGTGCAGTGGCATGATCTCAGCTCGCTGCAGCCTCTGCCTCCTGGGCTTAAGTGATCCTTCCACCTCAGCCTCCAGAGTAGCTGGGACTACAGGTGTGCGCCACTATGCCTGGCTGTGTTTTCTTCTCTTTTCTTTTCTTTTTTTTTTTTCTTATAGACAGAGATCTCACAATGTTGCCCAGGCTGGTCTCAAACTCCTGAGCTCAAGTGATCCACTAGCCTCAGCCTCCCAAAGTGTTGGGATTACAGGTATCAGCCACCGCACCTGACCCACACAATTATTCAGGAAGGGAATGGCTAAAGAATACCACCTTAAAGGGATGGGGAAGGGGTGGGAAGCAGGGGAGTGGCCAGGTGGGATGACTCAAGTGTGAATGAATGTGAAAGAATGAGGAATTCCTTTTAAAGTATAATTTTGACTTTGTGATCAAGTGATGTGATATAGGAATTGTATAAAATGGAAGAATTATCTGATAGTCATCTGTGGGGTACCTCAAAGGCTCTTTGACTTGCATATTTAAAATTCCTAAGTGTATGACTTTCCCCTTTTGGTTGTATAGCAAGCTGTTTTTGTTTTCATTTTGAGACAGAGTCTCACTCTGTCACCCAGGCTGGAGTGCAGTGGTGCAATCTCAGCTCACTGCAACCTCTGCTTCCCAGGTTCCAGCGATTCTCCTGCCTCAGCCTCCTGAGTAGCTGAGATTAATGGGTGCCTGCCACCACAACTGGCTAATTTTGTATTTTTAGTGGAGAATGGGTTTCACCATGTTGGCCAGGCTGGTCTTGAACAAACTCCTGACCTCAAGTGATCCGCCTGCCTCAGCCTCCTAAAGTGCTGGGATTACAGGCATGAAGCAAGGTGTTTTAATCCACAGTTATGCCTTACTGTTCCATTTAAAATTATATTCATTAATCTATCAATAAATATTTGTGGTTAAAATGAAACAAAAATACTACTTTCCAAAGTTATTACAGGTTAGCTATTTTCTTCCCCACCTCTTTCAGGGTGATTGTTATTCATTTGTAATGTAGTTAGGTTTATTTGGTGCTGTTTGTTTTCCATTTGGGGTTCTCCTCACATCCTGGTTGATGATAATTATTTATTTATGGGGGGATATATAAAACATTACCTGAGCTATAACCCAAAAAATATACTCAGAGAAATGCCATCCCCCTTGAACCTGCCACCACCATCCCATCCCCCCATTCTTTCTACCCCACTCCCACTCATCCCCTGTAGGGAAATCCATCTCATTTATTTCTGGTTTATCCTTCTTGTACAGTCAATTTCATTATAATGCATGTTTTGAAAATTCAAGTTTGTTCCACTGTGATCAATATCAATGTGATTGATATTGATTCAAATTTGTTCCAGTGTAATTGATACCTTAGGTATCACGTGAATATCTAAGATATCTTAGGTATTCACGTTTGAGCATAACGTGAGACTCTCTAGATGAACACAGCAACTGCACACAGCCGAACTGAGCTGCATAAGAGTACATAACACACACACACATATCAAGTATCTACCAGCTACCTCAGTTCACTCCATATATTAGGAGCCACACCTGGCCACACCTGGTGTTATAACCTTCCCTCCGGTTTCAGGTAACCTTCCTTCCCATCCTTCCCAGTAACTCACAAGCTGTGGCCCTTCTGTTGCCCAACCCCCAGCCAACTCCAGGACTTTTTTGGGTGAAGTGCCAATTTATTGCAGTATTTGTGTATTTTTAACCATTTACAATGTGTAAAACTGTGCTATTGTATTTTATTAGGTTCCTGTGTGTGTGTGTGTGTGTGTGTATGTGTTGTCATGGAAGAAATTTTTGAGTGTTGTGCCCCTAACTTTATTTTCTCCATAAGCCCTTTGTTTTTTATTGTGCAATTTTGCATAGTGTGGAGAGTTTTAGGGATGCATATGTTGTGTCACAGCAGAATGGACTCTTTTATGCAAATAAGTGGCTACTTGTATATTTTCTTATACAGTTATGGATCACTTATGACTGGGATGCATTCTGAGAAATACGTCCTCAGGCAATTTTCTTGTGCAAACATCTTAGAGTGTACTTACACAAACCTAGAAGGTACAGCCTACTATGTACTTAGGCTATATGGTAGAGCCTATTGCTCCTAGGCTACAAATCTGTATGGCATGTTACTGTACTGAATACAGTAGGCAATTGTGAAACAATGTGAAGTGTTTGTGTATCTAAACACAGGTAAACATAGAAAAGGTACGGCAAAAATATGACATTATAATTTTATGGGCCCAACAGACTACATGCAGTCTGTTGTTGACAGAAACGTTATTATGTGCTATATGACTATATAGCCTTATTTCTAACGTGAAGGGTAGCATACTGTGGACACCTTTTTGGGCTTTGCTTTTTTCAATTAAGAGTATGTCTTAGAAATCACTCCTTATCAGTTCATAAAGGTCTTCCTGCTGCTTTTACTCCATCACTCTTCTATGTATATGTATTTGGGTTGTTTCCAACATCTTGTAATCGTTAGCAATGCTGAAAGAGATAATCTTTTTGTGTTACTGGAGGTGTATCTTTAGTAGAATTGCAGAAGCAGAAGGTAAGTGCATATGTAGTTTGGTTAGATGTTGCCAAATTGCCCTCAGTTAGGTTGGACCACGTTTGAATTTCCGCCAGCAATGTATGAGAGTGCTTATTTCTCCAGTTTCACTAACAGAATACATTGTTATATTGTTTAATTTTTGCCAGTCTAATAGGTAATATGTGGAATCTCAGTGTTGTTTGCATTTCTTTTTTTTTTCTTTTCTTTCTTCCATTTTTTTTTTTGAGACAGAGTCTCCTCTGTCACGCAGGCTAGAGTGTAGTGGTGTGATCACAGCAACCTCAACCTCCCCAAGCTCAAGTGATCCTCCCACCTCAGCCTCTTGAGTAGCTGGGACTACAGGCACACCCCATCAGGCCCAGCTAATTTTTGCATTTTTTTGTAGAGATGGGGTTTCACCATGTTACCCAGGCTGGTCTCAAACTCCTGGGCTCAAGTGATCCTCCTACTTGAGCCTCCCAAACTGCTGGGATAACAGGCTGCAGAATGCTCCGGCCTGCATTTCTAATTGAGAGTGAGCTAGAACAATTTTTCTTCAGTTTAAGGAACATGTCTATATTTTTTCTGAATTGTCTGTTCACATCTTTTCCTCAATTTTTCTTCCAAGGTTTTGCTCTTTTCTTTATCCCTCAATTTTTAAGAGGTATTTATCAAAAAATTATTTGGCCCAACATGTCAACAGTGCTGAGGTTGAGAAACACTGATCAAATTTTTCCTTTCACCAAATGGCTATGCAGTTGTTCCAGCATCATTAAAAATCTCCATCTCTTGCCTCAGTTATTTGTGATGTTGCCTTTATTGAATGTTTTTATATACACTCTGGTCTCCTTCTGGACTTTGTGTTTTATTCTACTGATACATCTGTCTATTCATGTGCCAATACCACAATATTGTAACTGTAGAGGTTTTAAATATATCTTAATGTCTGGTAGGGCTAGGTTTCCTTTTTCAGGGAGATGTCTTTCTATTTGAAAAAGTCTAATTTTGTGTCTTTAAGGAGTGCTTTAAAGTTTTTCTCATAAAAGTTTTACACATTTCTGGTAAATTAATTCCTAAGTATTTAGTCTTCTTTGTTATTGCTGTAAATGGGGGTTTCTCTAACATTAGATATATATACATATACATATATAGAGAGAGAGAGGGAGAGAGAGAGAGAGAGGCATATATATGTATGGAAACATTAGAGGCATTTCTAATTAAAAATAGATATTGAATTTTGTTTAAGGCTTAGCCAGTATAAAAGGAGCTAACCATATAGGTTTTCTCCTCCTAGATCTGTTAACATAATATATGATACTAATAGATTTCATAATATTGAACCAACCTTCCATTCCTAGAATAAATCCCATTTAGTCACAGCATATTAATCTCCTAGTGTGATGTTATATTCTGTTTGCTAATGTTGAATTTAGTATTTTTGAATCAATAATCATGAGTGATATTGGTCTGCAGTCATCTTTCTTTTTTATGGACTGTCTCTATCAGTTTAGGTGTCAATGTTATACTTGCTTCATAAAAGAAATAGGGAAGTTTTGCTTCATTTTCAATGCTCTTAAACAATTTAAAGAGCATTGGGAACATCTGGACTTTGAAGGTTTAGTAGAATTCCTCTGGGAAACCATCTAGGCCTGACGTTTTTTAGTGGCATGGCTCCTTAATAACTTCTTCCGGTTCTCCCATGGAAGTCAGTCTGTTTAAGCTTACCAACTCTAATGAGGCCAATTCTGGCAATTTTTCTTCTTCTAGGAAATTATCCATTTCATCGAGGTTTTCAAATGTATTTGCACAGAGGTCTGCAAAATAGTCTCTTAGAATTTTTAAAATTTCTTTTGTTTCAGTGGTATTTTTTCCTGTCATTGCTTATTTTATTTGTGTTTTCTCTCTCTTTTTCTTGGTCATGTTTTTTCAAACAATCACGACCTAATTAATAAATAAAAATCTTGTGTGCGTTTAATGTATAGAGCATACAGTTGGGTTTGCTTTGTGAGCCAATTTGAAAAGTTTTTAAATAGGCAAATTAAGCTTACTCATATTCATTGATATGACTAAACTCTGATAAATGTTATAATTATGTGTATTTTGTTATATTTGTTATGTTTCTTCCTCCATAAGATGTGTTGTCTTCTCTCTTTATATAAAACAATTGTTTGGTATTTAGAAAGTTTTTTTTGTTTTGCTAGTAGTCTTCTTTGTTCTTATACCATTTTATTTATTTTTATTTTATTTTATTTATTTATTTATTTATTTATTTATTTTTGAGATGGAGTCTTGCTCAGTCGCCCAGGCTGGAGTGCTGTGGCCGGATCTCAGCTCACTGCAAGCTCCGCCTCCCGGGTTTACGCCATTCTCCTGTCTCAGTCTCCCGAGTAGCTGGGACTACAGGCGCCCGCCATCTCACCCGGCTAGTTTTTGTATTTTGTAGTAGAGACGGGGTTTCACCGTGTTAGCCAGGATGGTCTCGATCTCCTGACCTCGTGATCTGCCCGTCTCAGCCTCCCAAAGTGCTGGGATTACAGGCTTGAGCCACCGTTGCCCAGCTTCTTATACAATTTTAATGTCCTTAGTCCCCTATTTTATTTTTCAAGCCTTTAATATCTGGTTGACTAGTTCTTACTGGTATCCTTTAACAGTCACTTATTGCCTAGACAATAATCAATTAGCTTATTCTACTTTCTTCTTTACCTCTCCCTTCTCTCATTTTTAGTTGTATCATTCTCTGTTGTCACAACATTTTAAATTGCACGTTAGTTTTCTATCTTCATGTCCACTTTAGTTTTAGTTTTAGATCTACATTTACATGTATTAAAATGTATGCTACCCATCCTTTTGCTGACATTTCCCCAATTATTCCTTGGTTGGATGAAGCTTGTCCTCTGGTAGATTCCTCATAAAGGACTCATGGGTGCAAAATTCTCTAAGTTCCTGTATGTTGAAAATTGCTTTTCTATACTTGAAGTACAGCATGGTTGGACATAAAACCCTTGCTTCATATATTCTTTAATTGATCTTTTGCAATCACTCTATGTAGATCTGCTAATCTATCTCTTACTCCATTTGTGTGGCTTTGGTGTGTTTCACAAGATCCCTGGTTTAATGGCACCATCTTCTGTCAGTTTGTCGAAGTTCGAACATTTTAGTGTATTTGTTTGTTTTGGTGGTGATGCAGGAGTTGAAGAACACACACAACTCCTGCGTGTCCTTGAATTTTTTGGTTTTATTTTGTCTTGCAGGGTCCTAGAAATTTCCTTTTTGCCTCTTTTCTTCTTCACTCCCAATTGCTGAAGGGCAGATTTCCCTTCCTGTTTGTCTTTGTTCCCCCAGAAGCTTTACGTAGAGAAAACTGCTCCTGTAAAATATGCATACTTTTAGGTCCTTTTTTGTAGTTTGTGTCTATCTGAAAAAATTTGTACTATTTTTCAGACTTAGGGCAAACAATTTTTCTGGTGGTGGTTTTAGATCAATCTTAGGACCCACTGCTAGTTCGTCTCTTCCATGTAGCTTTCTGAATCTGCCCTCCCTCACCTTGTAACAAGAGGAAATGTGCTGAGACTTGGTGTTTTCTCTCTTTTTACTTAACAGTTAATGTGATGTTTGGGAATTCTCTGTCCTCAAGTTATGCTGATGGTGTGTTTTTCTGTGTAGTTTTATTTTTACCTTCTTGTTCGATATCATTTTTGGAGGAAATAATAAGAGATGGGGACCTAGGGTATCACCATTATCGTCAGTTACCTGGGAGTCTCAGTGTATATTTTGATTCACCAAAAAACCTATGTATTCAACTGCCTCAAACAAGCTACTTTCCAGCCATCAGCACTGTAAGTCTAATAGTTTTTGAGCACATAAAAGTATTGTTTCTTACCAAAAAAAAAAAGCTGTGTGGACTACTTCTAATGGTTAGTACCAAGAGTGAACACACATGGTTGGATTTGCAGGGAACAGGATACCTGTTACAGCTCTGGCAAACGCTCCTGTTTTGATACCCATTTGCCATTCTCAATTTGACCACAGCCTAGAGAAGGAAGACAAATTCCCCAGAAATTCTGCCTGGAGGCAAATGGCTTTCAGTAACTGGGTTTTTGTAAACAAAAGTGCTAAAGTACACAAACACACCTCACTGGGGACCCTTTCCTCTCCCTGCCTTTCCCTAAATAATCAGTATTCTGACGCTTAACAAGTCAGTCTGCAACCAAGAGTTCATGTGGACAGAAGTTGATCCCAGGCAATTTCTCTTTCATATTGCCCTTGGGAACATTTTTACTACAAACTTTTTACATTTGGTTCCTAGCCAGGCCCAGATAACTCTTCAGATCCTTTACCAGCCTAAAGCTGAAGTTTCTGTGGTGCATTAAAGAAAAGGTTGGGATGCTATGTGCTAGTGTTGATTTCGTGAAGTTTGTTTCGATCTCTTCCCTGTAGCTCAGGTTGACAGTAACTTCATGTCCCAAATAAATGATCTTAAACTAATCTCTGGCTATAGAATTTCAGAATCCAGCAGGATGGAATAGATACCCTTTTCTTAGGAAGCCTTTCCCCGAAATGACCTCCTTTGCCACCCTTGATGAGTAAGGACTCCTAGAAGGGCTTTAATTAGAGATACTCCTTGAATTTTCAGCTAACAAAGTGTTTAGGGTTTTATGCTAAATTGGCTTGTCCTGTTTCCTGTGAGTTCCCCCTAGAGAACTTTTGGTACAAATTAAATGTCAAGAAACCAAGTGTCCTCTCTTCTCACTTGTAGGAGTTATGAGGTTACTTTGGAGCCATCACCAGATGCCACCAGACAGATGACACTTTGTCCCTTGAAATTTTAAAATATCCCATGGCACCCTTAGTAGTTCACTGCAGAGCCCTAAGGCACCTAAGCACACAGTTTGGGAATCACAGATATACAACCTTCCAGCCTTTTCCCCCATGCATATGTATATGTACACATACATATACAGTCATTGACATATTTTGAGATTATACTATACACAAATTTATCAACTATGTAAAAATCCCTGATAATAAAACATACATTTCCCCATGTCATTAAATATTCTTCTCTAACACTATTTTTGATGTTGTATTATATCCTATAGTTATATCAGTATTCATTAAACTAAGTCCCTATTGTTGGACATTTGGGATATTTGTGATTAATTTTCCCATTGTAAACAGTGCTTTGATGAACACCCTAGTGAATAAATCTTTGCATACACTGATTATTGCCTTGGAATAAATTTCTAGATGTAAAATTGCTGGATCAAAGGTTATGAATATTTAGAGTTTTGCCCTCTAGAAAGAGTGTAACTGTTTATACTTCCTCTAGTATATGTGAGTATATGTTATAGGTTTTTCATTTGATGGTAAGAATTTTATTATAAACGATTTCAATATAGACTGACATTCAGGTATTTTAGGCATTGTGCTGGGCACTTGCACAAATGCACATGCATAGTTTAATCTTAGTTGTAAAATGTCATATTTAGCCTCCTTAACAACCTTGAAAAGTTGATATTATCCCCATTTTACAGATAAAGAGACTGGGAGTCAGAAAGATACAATAGCTTTTTCCAAGTTACACATCCAAAAAGTTGTAGTGCTGGGATTTAAACACAGTTAGACCTATGATCTTATCACCATATAATAGATACTTCAGGGAATTGATTGGCTAGTAATAACGTCTGATGCTTATGTAGTGCTTATGTATGAGTTACTGTTTACATGTATTATCACGTTCAATCATCATGCCAAGGCTATGAGGTACTATCTACTCCCATTCCCAAGACACTGAAATGACCAACTTGCCAAGGTCATACAGCTTGCAAGTGTTAGAGCTGGTATTCAAAGTCAGGCAGTTTAGCTTCATGGTCCATGCCATTAATGACCAATAGCCTGCAGAGTTGCAGAAGACTGTATATCAATCTCATTATGAATGCTTTCTTAAAGGAAGAAAAGCATGGCTTCACCAAATCTCATACATGAGAGGAGAGTTGTCTAAGAAAATGTCTATCTAGCAATTTAACTACAAATTTCCTGTCCCTTTACCTGCAGCCATTTGTCTTTCAGCGATATAGAGTCTTGTAAGCTTGAACTATGTTCTATCCAGGCCTAAGGGATATAACTCAAATGAAAATCTTCTAATCATTGTAGTGACCCAAACTCTTGAACAAATAAACAGTTAAAATTACTTAGAAATACTAAGTATTATCATTTGGGATGGACAAACTTACTGAAGTTTACCTAAGTGTAATCCATAGTCCTCTCTTATTGATATTTTTTAGGTAAGTAAATGAAGTACTCTCGTTGCTATTCATCATTTTAAGCTTTTCCTATAGTCTTACTTTAGTATTTAGACATTATTAAAAATTATGCAGATCATGAGAAAGGGTTATATTTTTATGTAATTTCTGTAAATGCTCAAAATTCTTCTCTTTCACCTCCCCCTTCCAAGAAAACCAACTTAATTAGCCATAAAACATGTTATAATGAATGGGAAAATATTTTTAACATTTTAATGCAGAAAATGCCTCATTAAAAGCAAATGCCTCAGCAAGCAGATTTCAGCTGCTTAAGAACTTCTTTATGACAAATCACTAGCATGTGAAACTGCTCTATCTGAAGAACTAGAAAGCCCTAAGAGGCCCTTATCTCCTTTTCTTATCCTTGGGCTACAGTGCAACAATGTAGTAGTGAGTGTGACATGGCACTCAGTGTGCACTTGATGAGCACTGAAGGACCTGCCTGCAGTCCAGCTACAAATAGGAAAAATGTTTTTATATTTTGTCCTATATCACTCAAGGTCTTATCTGGATATGTTAGATCATGTGGATTCATTTAGATGAAGTCTGTTTTTGGCTGGATATTTGGCACCATGTGACCCAAATATTTTGCATCTCTCTTGCATATTGTAAAAGCCATAAGAGTTCACAATTTAGAGTCATACATGCAAATTTAATTTCTAATAAAAACCTTAACTGGTACCCACACTGTTGTAACTTCTTTAGACTTTGGATCTTGAACCAGAATGACAAGACAGCAGGAATGCAGACATTCAGACAGGCAGTGTGGGCTGATTTGGTCCCAAAAGCCGTAGTCCCTCACTTCAATGTTGCCTGCTCAGAGGCACAAAGTGCTCAGTTGTCCCCACTGAGGCCCTAGAAGGCACATCTGCAGTGATGTGTTTGTAGCGGCTGCTGATAGTGCTTGCGGGTGTTCTGAGCTGGGCTCAGCTTCATCATCTGTGACCCATGCTTAAGGGCTTGGGCTGAGTTACAGCCACATCCATCTGGTCAGGGCTGAAGGCCGCAGAGGCGATGATGTCACCATGGTATTAAGTTACCCTGGAGAACTAGCCTCCTTTGGAGAATGGGAAAGCATGAAATAATGACATGATTACTCTTCAAATGGTAATTTTTCACAACACTAAAGTTCTTTACCAGATCACCCCACCAAGTCAGCCATGCTGTCACTTTACTGGTAATAACAGTAGTGGCAGTTGTGGTTAACATTTCTTGAGGTCTTACTCTGTATCAGTCAGTCATTGGGTTAAGCACTTTACATGCCTTATCTCATTTAATCCTCTAGCCCTATAAACCAGGTACTATTGATATCCCTGTATTACAGATGAGGGAACTGAGGGCAAAGAACATAAGTAACATCCTGAATCATTCAGCTTGCAAGCAGAAGAACTGAGGTTTGAAGTACGTAATTTTTTTTCCTGATTTTAGTCTGTAACTATTCTTGCTTTACTGCATTGTGCAACCAGTTAACTACAAAATATGTCTGTATTCTTAAAAAGAGGCATTTCTTTCAGAAACGGAAGGAGGGGAAATTAGTTTGTTCCCAAATGCCCGTGATTTGAGCTCTTAGCCAGCCCAGCCTCTTTCACTGGGAGGCAGGAAACTGACTCCCAGACAAACTGATGTTTCCTCAGGAGCAAGCATAGGGCTACAGGTGGCCACCAAGCTTACCGTGAAAAAGTGACGGTCCTTAACCTCACGCCTCCTCTGGCTGTGAGCTGGAGGGTAGGCTGGCAGTGGAGGAGCTGCAATGGGAAGGGGGGCAGCTGCTCTTTGCTCTCGGCGATCGCTCCGGCTCCGGTGTTCTGAGAAGGAGAAAAAGCAGTAATACTGAAATACACTTGGCATTTTCCATTTCTCTTTTTCCCTTGGGAGTGTTTGCAAAAGGCTGTAAAAAAAAAAAGTGAGTTTTCATTACTTTAGCTAATTTGTATACCAAATAAGATTTTCAGAATGGTTTTTAATTGAACTTTCACTTACTATTAATATGAAATTGGATGCATACATTTCAGTGGGTCCATCTCATCATCTGTACAAAAGGGTTCACTTCTGAGTTCAGTGTGACTTATTTCAAAATAATCCAAGCAACAACAACAACAAAAGTTGAGAACATAGTGGAAGATTTGATGCCATCAGTACTGGAGTGGAAAGTAGGCACAGACACACCAGAGCTGCCTGGCCCACTCACTGGGTACGGGAGCTGGCTGTCACTGGCTCAGGGGAGCTGATTGCTACATATTCAGGAATTTGTGTGAGTCCATTTTTCAACTGTTGGTACCTGGAAATAACTCATGTTGGGAGTATTTGCATCACATGTTTGTTGAGTGACTGAGAGTGAATTTATGCTTTCATTAGAGTCTAGTTTTAAAAATTAGAATGTATTCAATTTCTCTGTATTTCGAATGGGCTGTGGTGGGTGCCTTCACTGCCATGGGCTTTTCTAGGTCCTGTTACTTGTTTCTGACAGGCCTCCCCAATGCTGGCTCCATTTTCTTTGCCCCAATGTGCTGCCCCCTAAACTAGGAACTGAGCACTCTTGAACTTTCTGATTTCTATCCATGTCTGACTTGGCTGTCCGTGTGCCTCGCTGCCTGAACATAGTGTCTGTGTTGAGAAGGTGTGATAGTATTCCCCATCTGCCTTTGCTTGGGATTCTTCTGACACATGTTGGCTCCCATAAGCAATTAGAGCAAAGTCTTCAAAACCATGTAGGTAGTCTTTGCTAAACTGCCTCCAAAGTCACTGTTTATCAGAAGACTGTTTAAGATAAATATCTTCCTTGTTAAAGTGCCCACCTCCAATGCCACCATCATTATGCAAGCAAACAGTGGGCTTTTCTAAATGAGTAACACAACGAAAAGTGTTTACATTGTTAAATCCATACAGAAGAGCCGCTTACAGGTGTTCCTGGTTAGGAAGAAGTGAAAGGAGGGGAGTAGTTGGAAGGGAGACATCAACTCAATTTTCCATTCAATTGCTCCCCTCCCACACAATCTTAAACATATATCTTTCTTTGCCCTAGGCTGGGAGTAGGCAGGCTAGATTAATGGCTCCCTAATAATACCTTTTTCTGGTGCTGAGGTAGGGAGAACATTAGTTCACTAGAGCCTGAAACTGCAGTGGAATCCTGCTCCTTATTCCCTCAGACCAATGAAACTTATGCTGCAGCCCGAAACTTGAAAGGAAAGGAAATATAAAATATAATTATCTATTTATAGTTGCTTATGAATCTCTCTCTCCATTATTTATGTACATAAACGATAGCATCACATAAAGCCATTACTGGCTCTGAGCATTAAAGAATTACTAAGAAAAGGGGGAAAAAAGTGATCAGAGCCTAAATAACTTGAAATACATTTAGATGCTACTTCCTCCATGAAGCCCTCCCTGAAGCTCTATGGAATGACTTGGTACATTTCTTCTTAGCCTCCCTATCATTGTATTGAAATGACCTGGTTACTTGTCTGTCTCTCCACTAGACCAGGGATTCCTTGTGGGCAGCATACGTTATTGCTTTTTGACTCCTAGGTTCTAGAACACTCCCTTGCCTTCAATAAAATTTGTTGAGGGGTTGAGGGGTTTGCTATTAAGCAGATCTTGAAGGCAGCCAATTTCTAGGTTTTAATCTTGGTCCCCCAGCTGTCTCCTTACAGTCTCACCTCCAAAAGAAGCACAGAGCTGCTGCCACCACAGCCTCATTTGTCTGTGCTTCATTATCCACTCCCTCATGGTGGAAGCCAGGCTATTCCAGCTGTCCAAATAGAGAACCTACAGGGACGCTCACTGCGGCATTTGCTGAGCATGGCAGTTGTCTGATAGGTCAGTATTATTCATGGCCACCAGATGGCAGAAGCAGATTATGCTGACGAATACAGCAGTCTGCTATTGTGTTTCTTGGACAAGGTTAAAAAAAAAAAAAGTCACTTTCTAATTTTAATTCTACACTGCATGTTTTTAATTCCATGATGGCTATAATTCTTGTTTATGGCTCTCTGCAGTGCTATTAAAACTACTACACCCAAGATATGCTATTGAGCCAACCGCAAAACAAGCCAGTCTGTGGAGGGTAAAACGCCATCTCCACAGTCTTCCTTCCAAACCCCAGGAGGCCCTACATCCCTGTCTCACCACCCCCAGGAGGAAGTTCAGAGAAAACTGATATTGGCACTTGCTGTTCTTCTGTTCTGCTTTAAGTCTAAACATGACAAAGCAGTGAAATGTGATAGTTTACAAGCAGCTTGGTGTTATCTGGTGGAATCCATAAAATCCTAATCAGGGATGACTTATTAATAAAATAAAGGGATAAAAATAATTACACCTAAAGGGCTAATGTTACCCAAGCTTTCTAATGATGGGACCTGAGAAAGGATTTTGTGAGAACAATCAGATTCCTTTATAGTCATCCTGTGCCCTCAGTGTTCAACCAGTTTTCTGCAAAACTTGATTCAGTTCCATAAACGTTCATTGAGGACCTACTATATGTCAGCTTCATACTAAGTGCTTTGAATAAAATAAATTAATAAGATATCATCCTTGCCCTTGAGTTGCTCATAGATTAATGGCTTATTAGTGGTTGGTTGGCAAAACAGGCCCATAGTGGTTGCTTATAAGATTATAAGTGGCAGGATGGGAGGATGTACAGAATATTATGGGAAGAATGCCTAATTCAGGCTGCAAAGGAATGGCAAGTGTGGAAAGAAAGATTTTCAGAAGGTGGCTTAAGTTAAAAAAGAACTTTTTAGCCAACTATAAAATTGAAGTGAATGGTACGTATGCCAAAGATGCTTCTAGAGGATACTGATCATCACTCTTCATTTTAAGTGTCACATTGTCTTCCCCTAATAACCAAGGAAAATTTTTAGAAACAATTGCTTTAGGGATATTAGGAGGTTAGCTCTTTCATTAAAACGACAAAAAAAGATGAGGAAGGGAAAAAAGAGGAGGAGGGAGAAAAAGATGGTAATTGAAGGCAACAAAGTATTAAAGATGAGGATAGGGGAAAAGGCAGGAGTTATACAAATGTGGAATAAATAAGATGAAAACAATATTTATCACCATTTTGTTTCTCCACTTTGATAATGACATTAAAATATTTTACTTGCATTTTAATACTTTTGCAAAATGCCATTTCTTAAAAGAGTGCAGGGAATTTGGAAGACAGACGTTGAATATGTAGACACCATCTATCTCCATAGCAAGAATCTAAAGGCCAAAAAAAGCTGACATATCCCCTACTGATACCCACTTTAGGGGGCTCTAAAACAATGATGCTACTTTTTATTCCCCTTTTCCTAATTAGAATGGTTTTAAGGCACTGAAAAGCAACCAGTGTAAGAAAGAGCTGTATTCCTATTTTGACTGCTATGAGCCTATCTCTAGATTTCTCAGGACTGTGAGAGACATGTAAATATCAGTATCTATTTCCATGAGACACAGTGTATGACAAGGAGGAAAAGAGCTCTGGCAGGCATTTCAGATGCTTAGGTTGGGTCCTGGTACCACACCTGACCTGCTATGTGTGACCCTGAGCAAGTTTTCTCACCTTTCTAGGCCTCCACGTGACCCACTAAAGAATGGGGTCATTAGACTGATCACTGGTTCTCAAGAGAAGCAGAAGAGCCTTCTAGGGGATCATTCTAATTGTTAGAATGATTGGGTGGGAGCCAAAGATGACAGCCATCCCATAATGCAAAGGATGGTCAATGAAAAGGTGTCCCAGGTCTCACACAATTTTAAATGTTCCATCAGAATCTCTTATGGGGAAAAGCCTAGTGCCTATTTATGAGTCAAACTCATATAATCCATTATAATCCAAAGTATTTATTTTTTTTGTCCATATCTAATATATACTGAATGTACCAGTTTTAATGGCCATGCCCTCCTGCCCCTTGGAATAGTTTCTGAAGGTCTGTACTTAATCCAGACTTACTTTTGACAAGTGCAAACATCTGACTGCTTCATGATGTCTTCTAGTGAGGTCACGCCTGAGCATTTGCATATTGAAATAGATATTATTATAAATAATTTCCTTTCAATTTCTCTTTATTATCATATTTAGACCATAATGCTATTTTTTCTTACATTGTATGGGTAGGGCATATTACCCATGGATTTCATTTCAGGATAGAAACGGAAGCATTTCAAAGTACTTGCTACAACAAGGGGGTGTGTTGGGGCTGATGGGACAGAGGACACCTGGATGGGACAACCTCTGAGTTGTCTCCCACAAAAGCCCCCGAGCCCAGGATCTGTCACCTCTGCGCAGGGCTTGCAGGCTCTGCCGGGCATGGCGGTGCAGCTCCTCCACGCAGGGTGGCCTTGTGGCCGGGAGGAAGATGTTGCGCTGCTGGTGCCACGGGGCGCGGTAGTACACACTCAGCTTACTCTCGACGTCCAGGTTGGAGACGGCTGCAAGACAAAGAAACAGAGCATTGTCCATCAGTGGTTTTTTTTTTTTTTTTTTTTTTTTGAGACTGGAGTCTTGCTCTGTAGCCCGGGCTGGAGTGCAGTGGCCGGAACTCAGCTCACTGCAAGCTCCGCCTCCCGGGTTTACGCCATTCTCCTGCCTCAGCCTCCAGAGTAGCTGAGACTACAGGCGCCCGCCACCTCGCCCGGCTAGTTTTTTGTATTTTTTTAGTAGAGACGGGGTTTCACCGTGTTCGCCAGGATGGTCTCGATCCCCTGACCTCGTGATCCGCCCGTCTCAGCCTCCCAAAGTGCTGGGATTACAGGCTTGAGCCACCGCGCCCGGCCCATCAGTGGTTTTAAGTTGTGCTTTTGGCCAACCCTGGGGTGGGGAAGAGGACAGGAGTAAAGTCTGGGTGGAGTGGAAGTCCAGACTACTGCATTCACATTAAGAACTAACTCAAGGCCGGAGAAAGGTTTGGCATTTACGATACTGATAGGAACAACCTTTGCCCCTGAGCCGAGGCACAGAAGGCTCCAAGACACCAACTGTCTACCTATGACTAGCTAATTTCCTCTCCGTACCTTCATTCCTCACCCTTGGCACAGTCGCTCATCAACACTGACAAGCCCCTGGCTAGCCTGCTTGGGGGTGTAGATGGGGGTCCTGCTTCTGAAAAATGTGGAGGAAAGCCTCGGAGATGAATGGAAAGGCTGCCTCACCTCCAGCCTTCTGGCTGCAAGGCCTCAGAGCTGTAGTTCTGTACACTACCCCTGCTGTCCACCTGAACTTTGGCCCATACCTTGCCCTGCCTCTGTCCCTTGTGGTCCCGTCCCCAAGGTATCCTTATCATGCCCTCCACCTACCGGCTCCACTGCCTGTCATCTTTCAAAGCATCGCTCAGTTTCCTTGGTTTCACCTAGGGGTGAGCATACACATTAAAGAAACCATCACAGGGGTAATGAGTATTAAGGGAGGGAAACTGCAGATGCAAGATGAGTTTTTGCAACTCATGCAAGAGATCAAGGAAGGAAGGCTTCCTTCCCCCAAACACAGCATTCAACCCACTCTCATCATCTTCATGTACACATGGATCCTAGGATGGAACGCTCCAAGAGTTAAACAGAAATTCTGCTTGAAGCAGATGTTAGGAACGAGGAGGATTTTTACTAAGAAATGGCTGCAAAGAGGACCTCACAAGCACCTGGGTAGCCTGTCAGCCTCGGGAATGGCAAGAACTGGCCCAGTCTGCTTTACCCTCCAAACATACTATCCAGATCCAGACTCCTGTCCTGGCCCCACCCCACTCCTCCCACCTCCCAGTCTCATCTCTTTCCACTCTGGTTCAGTAATGGGGGATTGACTGAAAAATCAGGCTCTGTCTGCATAAAGAAGTCAACTCCTACCCAATGGGGCAGAGGTCATTGCCAAACCCAACAGAGAGGACCATGAATTCATGTGCTCATGACAGCTGGGAGAAGGGACAGAACATAAAGCCTGTCTGTGGAAAGAATGGGCAGGAAGCCAAGTGGGCAGTCCTAGAAGTAGAGGAGCTTCTGAGCACCCCTTCCCTTAGGCTTGTCTTTTCAGGAAGGTGGGAACCAGGATAGAGGGATGGGCCAAGGTGACTAAGAGGTAGACCAAAAGACTCTTTTCTAGTCCCTCATTCCCTCAGCACAGCTGACCAGAGGCTTAGGGTGGTAACTTTTGACAGCCCCTCAGAAACCAGGTCAAGTGGCCATGGCTCTTCAATTCTTGTGTGGGGAAAACCTGAGACCCTCCTATTTATCTTAATGTTGGTCTGAAAAAAAGCCTCATCAGAAGTGCATGTCAAAAACACAGATTCCTGGGCATCAACCTAGACTTTGAATCAGAGTTTCCAAGAGAAAGGTCTGGCAATCTATATTACATGAAAAGTTATTTTTATCATCAGGCAGGTTTGAGAAACACAAAATGTCTTCTGATGATGTCTTGGGATCTTGTGGGAGTGAAAGGAGTTGGGCAACTTGAGGGAAGGGAAGAGACTGAGGAAAATGGAAACATCCATCCACCCATGGAACATTCCCACGTAGCTCTTAGTCTCAGGCATGGTGCTAGGTGTTGGAACACAGCACAGAACAAAACACACAGGAATCCCTGCCCTCATAAAGCATTTGTTTTCTGGCTTTGTGCAAAATGGTTTAACTGTGATTCTGCCTGGACAAAATAGTTTGGGAGCAATGACATTGGCAGACTCTTCCTATTTTGGTTTTATACAGTTCCCTAGGGATGGTCTCAGGCATCAAGACTCTAGAGGCCCTGAACACCAAAAAGGTTATAGTCCTCACTCCTCCACCTCCACCTTTCTGCAGTAGGTGATCCCAAATTTCAGAATCAATTGGCATATCATAAAATTAGTGTAAAGATGTTCAGCAAATTATCTTCCTTCATTATTAAATATTAAATATCAAGTTACCTGAAAAAAAGCATATTTGGTGCCCATGCTTTGTTGATACCCTAAACACATTTCTACTGTGCTTGTTAGGCAAGCCAGTGCTGAGTTTCTGGGCTGCTAAACTCTGCCTGCTGCTTGGGACTGTGAATTCACAGATGCAAAGAGTAATGCATGAGTTCCAGCATGGGCAGCCTAGTCATGGCTCCTGGGAAGAACCAGCCCTCACAATGACAGCCTTCAGGGCCAGGTATCTGTTTGGACTAGCGGAGGCAGGATGGTGCACTTCCGGGTTCTTCTTCACCACCAACTCTTCCCGTGTGTGTGAGAATGCAGCTGACGCCCGGGAAGGTGCAGATTAATCAGGCATGCACCAGGTGACGTCAATCCGAAGAGACCAAGATTTACCTGGTGGCACCTGCGGAGCGACATGCCCGTGCCCCACCTATTGCCCTTCCACTCCTAGAAAAGTCGCTCCCAGCAGATGCACCGGGGGCGGGCTTTCTCAGCCCCCACTCTTGTCGGGACTGTACTAGAAACTCCCCCCAACCCAGCTCCGGTCCCTGAAGCTAGATGACCAAAGAATAAATTTGCAGTTTTGCTTTTAGCCTTGCCTACTCGCTGGTTCTTTTGTGCCCACTCTGGTGGTCTTAGAAAAACAAATCAGTATCCTCACCTTTTTCTTTCCGAAATCTTTTTCTTTCTCCATTGAGAAGCTATATCAGATTTCTGCCACACATTAGCAGGTGAACATTTCACTCATCAGTTGCCACCATCCCGTCTATCTCTTAGACAGGGAAAGGAGGAAAACTCTTTAATGCCTTTGCTCTCAGTGACGTCATTTGGTCACAGAGCACTAACTAGTATTATGTGTCCACTACAGCCAGGCAGACAGGCACTAATGGAGCTCTTCCAGGGAAAACTGTCCCATTTTTCCTTCTTTAAAAAATCTATTCCTTTTCTTAAGTAACAGTTCAACCACAGTTGAATCCATTCATTCATGAGCTGCTCCACTGCCATTGTAAGGCTGCCCTGCATCTTTGGGTTCACCATGCTCCCTTTTCCTCCCTATCTAACAATCTCACCATGGCTGAGTTATGCAAGATAGCAGGCTTAGTGCCCTAGGAATGTTTGTTCTCCTAAAAATGGAACAAAGCAAAGCAAGAAGGTTTTTCCTCTGTTTATTTGGATACATCCAGGGGCCACTGTGTGATAGGCAGAATTTTAGGATGGTTCCCAAGATTCCTGCCTTCTTGTGCATGTACCCTGTATAACCCCCTTCCCTTGAATGTGGGCAGAACCTGTGACTTACGTTACATTACAAGGCAAAAAGGGTTTTACGGTCTGTACTCAATCAACTTTGAGTTAATCAAAAGAGAGAGTATAATCCTGAGTTAATACTTAAGAGACAAGAAGCAGCAGAGATGCTCTCCTGTTGGCCTTGAAGAAGCAAACTGTCGTGTTGTGGAGAGGGACATGTGGCAGGGAATGGCAGGTGGCCTCTAGGAGCTGAGGGCCTCACTCCTACAACTTCAAGAAACTGAATTCTGCCGACAACTTGAGCGCGGTGGCTCAAGCCTGTAATCCCAGCACTTTGAGAGGCCGAGACGGGCGGAGCACGAGGTCAGGAGATGGAGACCATCCTGGCTAACACGGTGAAACCCCATCTCTACTAAAAAATACAAAAAAAATTAGCCAGGCGTGGTGGTGGGCGCCTGTAGTCCCAGCTACTTGGGAGGCTGAGGTAGGAGAATGGCGTAAACCCGGGAGGCGGAGCTTGCAGTGAGCTGAGATCCGGCCACTGCACTCCAGCCTCGGTGACAGAGCGAGACTCCGTCTCAAAAAAAAAAAAAAAAAAAAAGAAAGAAAGAGAACTCTGGGCCTGAGATGAGATGAGATGAGATGAGATGAGCCCAGCTGACACCTTGATTTCAGCCCAGTTGACCCTGAGCAGAGGACCCAGTTAACCCATACCCAGACTCCTGACCCATGGATATTGAAACATAATAAATGGGTGTTGTGTTAAGGTGCTAAGTTTGCAATGATTTGCTATGCAATAATAGAAATAATAGTAGAAAATTAATTGTATTAGTCTGTCCATTCTCATGCTGCTAATAAAGACATACCCATGACTGGGTAATTTATAAAGGAAAGAGGTTTAATGGGCTCACAGTTCCACATGGCTGGGGAGGCCTCACAATCATGGCAGAAGGCAAAAGAGGAGCAAAGTCACGTCTAACAAGGTGGCAGGCAAAGAGATCATGTGCAGGGGAACTCCCCTTTATAAAACCATCAGATCTCATGAGACTTATTCACTACCACAAGAACAACATGGGAAAAACCAGCCCCCATGATTCAATTACCTCCCACTAGGTCTCTCCCATAACACTGGGAATTATGGGAGCTGCAATTCAAGATGAGATTTGGGTGGGGACACAGCCAAACCATATCACTAATGCACATTCCCACTACTTTATCTACTTCTCTAGAGTCAGTCACTTGCTTTGTCTTGTCAACTCCTCCCCTCTGTTACTGCTCCCCAAAAAAGGGGAAGATAATGACAAGGGTTACAACAGGAAGTAAGGCTCTATGTGTCATTTTTATCCTCCACAGCAGGAAAAAGGTTATTTGGATGTATCATTTCCCTCATGTAAGACTATAAGCTCTTGTGGGAAGCTCCAACCATATGCCAAGTTCTAAGCCAGGTGCATTATATTGATAATATCATGGTACCCTCACACAACTCAAAGAGGAAAATATTGCCCCTATTTTATAGATAAGGAAATGGGAACTCAGACAGAGTAAGTAAATTTGCTAAGTCATCCACCTGGTAAGTAGAAGATCTGGGATCAGAAACCATCTCTGTTTGGCTTCTAAGCTGCCACTCTTTCCCAAACCAATATTGAAATAAGTTTCCCTAAGCTAAGGGTGCTGGAGTACAGGAAGGGGAATGGGTCGTCTGCCACATAAAAAGTATCTAGTGCTTTTCAAAATAAAGAGAAAAGATTCAGAACTGCTACTATCTCTATCATCCATAGCATCAGGTATAACCAAGGACTGAGTGACTCTTCCAGAAAGTGCCTAGCAGGAGGTTGGGAAGATGGGTTCTACTATACCAGAAAGACAACAGCATAAACAGATAACCACAAAACCAAACTGCTGAAAGAAAATGCCATCGCAGGAAATGTCCACAGGCCAGTGAAAAGTCTTTATGGACTGATCTTAGTTCATTCCCCTGTCGAACACTGGAGATAATGGAATTGTCTAGATCTTGATTCATAGTGATGTATTGGAAGGATGGATATGGTCACTGGGGTCCTCTGAAATGAGCTAACTTAGACACTAAGGAAAACTAGTGGCTGCCACTCTTTTGGAAAGACCAGGCCCATTTCTAAGAGCAGGAGGAAGCCTGGTTTTAGGAACTATTGGGAAGGGGTAAAAATCAGGGGCAAACTTAGTCTTGCCCCAGCCTCTCCAGCCCCATCTCCCCTGCCCTGCTAGGGGTGTTACTCATTTAATCCTCTCTTTCCTAGCCTTGTGAGCATCCCACACTGCCTTACAGCTTTATGCTCTCTGGGAGCAGGGCAAAATGCTTATTCTTGGCCTCCCTTCCTAGAAAGCCTCCTTACGTCACATCCCCACCCCACATTGGCTTTCTCCCCTGCTACTCCTTCTTCCTTAAGAAGAGAGAGGTGACAGCTGAGATCAAAGTTTGATTGCTACATGTGGTGAAATTTTCAGAAAAATGCACAAAATGACTCAGAAATGGAATTTGTACCCCTTCAAGGGAGGGAAGAAAAATTTTTAAATGTTCTCAGAGTGCCTGCAGACACATTTACCCACCCACACCTTGCTAATCTTCTTCCTGCCCTTCTACCATCACAGCCACCCCCAACACACAGCTTTGTGGGCAGGAACACATCCCTCCACAAACCATCCGTTCTGATGCCCCATGACAGGGAGGAGTGTGTTGGCATATTAATCAATTAATAAGCATCTGAAATTGTCAGTGTCACAGATATGTAGCCGGTTTGTTCTCCGGGTCTCTGCTACACTGAAGCCAATCCTTAGGAGCCATCAGCTTGGTAAGCAAAATGGAAAATCTCCCTAAGGTGTCTGTTGCTGCTGCCTGAGTGCTCAGATCTATTGGGAGGATGGGAAGAGGATTTCACCAAGTGAACCCCATGCTAACCATCCCCTTGCCCACTCTGCTTGGCAGTTTGGAGGAGGGAACAGGGTAAATTACAAGGAGAGCAAGGACCACCAAGGCTCCTGTCACCTGCAGAGCAGCCCAAAGCCAGAGCCAGTTTCCCAGAGTCTTTCCTTGCTGGGCTTCCTGTTCTATAGAACCATAATAATTCAGATTTGTTCCCCACTATGGATGAAATGTCTAACGTTCATCTCTCAGCATCAGAAAGATCTAGGTCTCTTAACAAATTCCAGCATCTTGAAACATTCCAACACTTACAGGAGAACATATCTGTGTTTATTTGTACACTAAAAGGACTAGAACAATTTTTCCCATAGAAATAGTTTTCCCAGCTTCGAAAACAAAATGATGTTTCATGCCAGGAAGACTGTTTAATTATTACTGTTACCATTGTTGTTTTAATGTCCAACATCCTGTGGAAAGACCAGTAGAAGCCTGGGTTCTAGTCGCAGTTCTGTCACCCCGTGACATTGTGCAAGTCATTGAACCTTTCCTGGATTCAAGTTCCCCATCTTTACAAAGGAGGGGTTTGAACTTTTTGATCTCTGAGTCCTGTGCTGTCCTGCCTGTCCTGTCCTGCCCTCCATTTGATGCCAGTCACCAAAATCCACCCGGACTCTGTAGTTAAGTTATGGCAAGATGGGATGGTGAAAAGAGCCTGGGCTCTGGGATGGAAAGAAGGATCTCAGCATCAGTGTGATCCAGAACAAGTCTTCTATGAAAGGGAAATCACAGAGCCTTCATGGAGTGGTTCAGGCTCCAATTAAATAACAACGTCTTTGGCATGTGTTACTGCTTAATAAAGATTAGTTCCCTTTCCTAGGCTGAAAACAAAAGAAGATTGGGAGGCCAGGATGAGGGTCCAAGTTCACAAGAGGAAAGTCTGGAGCTCTCCAAGTTTCTTTTTGCTTTATTTTGCCTGGCTTCTTGTTGAGTGAAGTATAAATAAAGATGAGACTACTAAAGATCACTCTTTGAGGGTCTCATTTCTGGAAACTGGAAAGAAGACTGCCCACAACTGGGGAGCCTGTGACCTCTCTGACAGGTTCAATGTCCCCAAGTCTCTGCCATCTGTTGACATGGATAGCGTTTAGTGAAATGACTCAGTGATCCTAACTCTCTGAGCCAGTGGCAGAGCTGCAGTCCTAGACATTCTTCTTAGCAGCAGTTTGTAATTTACTTGTTTATCTTCAGGTCATTCTGCTGCCATATTCTATACCAGACACTTCCTCCAGAATGTAAGCACATAGTCATCCGTCACAGCTCAGCTATTGTTTTAAGAAAATTCCTTTAGGCATCTAGCAGAGTCATTAGATTCTACTGCTGGAAGGGACCTCGGAAATTATGGACTTCTGTGTTTTTTTTTTTTTTCAAACTGCAAGAGCATGACCCATTAGTGGATTGTGAAATCCATTTAGCAGGTCAAGACTAGCATTTTAAAACTGCACGTTCTGCACATGTACCCCAGAACTTAAAGCATAATTAAAAAACAAACAAAAACAATGAAATAAAATAGAGCAGACTGGAAAATACCCACATGCACTGTATGCGGTGTTGTTTTGTAAAGCTATCACTTGTGTCACACATGTGCATGTGCACACATGTGTGTGTGTGTATGCTGGGTTGTGATGTAAAAATGTGTTTCTCACTCTGAGTAGCAGCCAAAACACTGTGAAAGCCATTGTTTAGGCCACTCCTTTCATGTGCTGATGAGAAAACTGAGATTAAAATATTTGACCCTAGATCACAGAGCTGATTTTTGGCAGAGGCAAAAACCAAAGCCAAGGTCTTCTGAGCCCAGGCCCATGCACTTCCCTCAGCAGCCTCCTCCTTCCATGGGGATAATCAGCCTAGCTTCTGCACCCTTCGTGCTTCTCGGTCATTATTTTCTACCTTTCATATTTATCAGATTGTCCTTAGGGGGAAAAAACACTTCTCACCTGTGGATAGTACACATTCCATCCATTTTAAAATTCCAGGTGCACTTCAGCTCAGAGAGCAGTTGTTGGGATGAACCAGCCACAGAAGCCAGGGTTTGCCCTGTGTTCCTTTACAGAAGGACACGCCCACCAAGAGCTGCTCTGAGGGGACTATGGCTGCAAGAGAGGGCCCTGCCCATTTACCACTAACAACTATGAGCCACTTTGAGACTTAGAGTACATATATCATCAGGGAAAGATGACATTGATGGAAAACCTTTGTTACAGCAATGGAAACGCACATACTCCCCTTTCTTCCTTCTCGTTCAAGATAGAAAGCTGGGTATTCAATGGATTCAGGTATTCAGTATATGAAATATCTGAACTCCTTTCCTTCTGTGTTCTGTCTCTTTTGCATTCTGAGTTTTCCAGAGCAAATAACTCAGAAGAGGATTGGATCAGGGAAAAAGGAGAGCCCAACTTGGTTACCTTGGTTGGCTTGTATACCTAGAATGCCTGCACTGTTTGCCATCTATCTACCCTCTAAGCCTCATCTTCAACAAAAGCCTTCGACCTCCCACCCCCAAGCTGCTGGGCCACTCACTGTTTCCCACCTCTCATTTGCACTCCTCACAGACTATCTTAGATTGCCATACACATCTGCAGCCACATCCTTATGCCCCTGACAAGAGGAGCCACAGCTGATACCTCTTGAGATCCCTGACAATGCCAGGCATTGTCCCATGTAAATTCTTAAAGGAAATGTGTTTGATTGCTTTTGTTACTTGTTAATGACTCCCTGTATACTTTGGCAGGGAAATGAAATTGGCACAAATAGCTCAAGTGGGGTTTTACACCAACTGTGGGTTTCATTTATCCACAGGATTACAATAGAAGAAATTTAGATTCAATACAAAGAAGAAATTTTCAACCACAGGGGTCTAGAGAGGGGATGGATGGAATTATCAAAAGAGGTTAGAGAGAAGGGGTAGAGAGGGGAATGTGGTAAAAGAAAGAAAAATCGCAGGGGTGGGGAAAGTGAGTGGGGGAGGGCATGACCTTAGAGAGATAGTCACATTCTAGGGCCTGAGGATATTTTAGAAGAGTCTCTGACTTATAGAAAGCACTGACTCAGGTGCAGTACAAACTTGGTTTTGCAGCAGGAAAATGTATTAGATAAAGTTGACATGTCCAGCAGCTCTGGGAGTCTGGACCTTCACTCAAACCCACTTGCTTGTATTGAGCAGCTACTTTCGCAAAACTCTGGGCTAGGAACTAGGGGACACACAGATAGCTAAGACAGGATCCCTGTCATCCAAGTGCTTATGATGTAGTATTCGTTTATTCTTTATTTCTTTCCAGTATTTATTAAATGCCTATTATGTAGTAGTGAAAGGGCTACAAAGATTAAAATAGAGTGCGTGCTCTCTCTCTCTCTTTGATATGGTTTGGATGTGCGTCCCTACCCAAATCTCATGTTGAAATGTAATCCCCAATGTTGGAGGTGGGGCCTGGTGGGAGGTGATTGGATCGCAGGGGTGGTTTCTCATGGTTTAACACCACCTTCATTGGTGCTGCCATCACAATAGTGAGTTCTCACGAGATCTGGTTCTTTAAAAGTGTGTGGCACCTCCCCCAACCCCTCTCAGTCCAGCTCCTGCCATGTAAGAAGTCTGGTTCCACTTTGCCGTCCACCAGGAGTAAAAGCTCCCTGAGGCCTCCCCAGGAATAGATGCTGCCATGTTTCCTGTACAGCCTGCAGAACCATGAGCCCATTAAACCTCTTCTCTTTACAAATTACCCAGTCTCAGGTATTTCTCTATAGCAGTGTGAGAACAGACTAATACTCTCTCTCTCTCTCTCTCTCTCACACACACACACACACACAGTCATTCAAAAAAGTCTAAAAGAACAACAAAAAGCCACTCTTAATCCTGTCGCCAAAGGCCACTGTTAGCATGCTAGCATGTTTCCAAGCAGTTTTTTCAAGTACATTTCTAAATAGTTGAGATATAGCATATATACCCTATTGTATACTGCTTTTTAAAAATAAAAGAAATTGGCCAAGCGCAGTGACCAAGGCGGGCAGATCACATGAATCCAGGAGTTCAAGACCAGCCTGGGCAACACAGCAAAACCCCATCTCTACAAAAAAAAAAAAAACAACTAAAAAAAACAAAACAAAACAAAACACAATAAACAAAACCCTCAAAAATTAGCTTGGTGTGGTAGCATGCGCCTGTAATCCCAGGTACTCTGAGGTGGGAGGATCTCTTGAGCCTGGGAGGTGGAGGCTGCAGTGAGCTGAGATTGTGCTACTGCATTCCAGCTTGGGTGGCAGAGTGAGACCCTGTCTCAAAAAGAAAACGAAATAGAATAATTTTCCTTTGTGAATCAACCTCAATACTTGTTAACAGCTGTATAATGTTCTGCCACGTGGGTGTACTGTAGTTTATTTACCCATTCTCCTAGCATTGGACTTGGATTAGCTCCCAGTTATAACACAGACTGCAAGGAACATCTCTCCTTAAAAACCCCTGTCTAGGCCACATTCTCCATGTGATAGTGAGTATGCTGTGGGCCAGACTGGAGATTTTGCTATCCTTAGCATGAACCAGGCTGTCCTTTCCTTGGCCAGTTTGAACAGAGGCTATCAAGACCTAGCTAACCCTGGAGTCCAGCTCCCTAATCAATGGATGGGGAGCAGACTGGCATCTTAGATGTACACATGGCCTAGTGTTTGATATATATATATATATATATATATATATATCATATATATCTGATATATATATATATCATATATATCTGATATATATGATATATACATACATACATATACACACACACACACACACACATATACATATACATCAGCAAGGTACATCCTTTTAAAAACACCAGACACTAAGGTGGCAGTCATTCGGCAAAGCTAGAAATTGTATTGTTTAAGCTACCGTTCCACAGAGCACACAATAGGCAGAGGATTCACATTTGTTCTTGTCAAAATGTACCATCGTGCCTCAACAACGCTGATGGAAATATTTGTTCTTAACCAGGAACCATCATTGTACATGAGGCTGTATGGATACAAACCACACCATTGGGGAACGAAGAAGGCTGCTCTCAAAGGCAGACTTAAACATTAACATAATAGGTTAAAATGGAGCTTCCCAAACTCCAATATGCATAGGAATCCCCTGGAGACTTTGTTAAAACAGATTCTACTGCCAGAGATCTTGATGCTGTAGGTCTTGGATGGGATCTGAGAATCTGCATTTCTAACAAGTCCCAGGGGGATGCTGATGTTGCCAGTCAGTGGACCACAGAGGCCCAGGTAACAAGGTAGGTATTAGATTGAACCATATTAAATTGGTGATGTTCAACCATCTTGATCTTAAAAAACTATCTCAATAGTTCAATCTAATAATTAGTTCAACTCCAAGGTTAGCTTTACCAGAAGGGCCACTGTGCTCTTAGATAGCATTAGAGTGCCTGCTTTTCAGCAACCTGTACTGAAAGTGACCATCCCATCACCAAGTCATGAAACATTTGTGCCAGTTTTCAAGGCTTCCATGCCTGAGTTCAAACCAGGGTAGGAGAAATGGGGGCTTGACCCAATCCTTACTTCATCAGCCCGACACCAAAGAGACACTGTCAGTGTTACAAGTTTGCAAACAAGTAAAAGTATAGAAAGATAATACTGATCAGAGATAAGGAATTTGCTCTTTCAGGAGAGTGAAAGAAATAGTTAAGAAATACTTCCAAGATTGGCCGGGCGTGGTGGCTCAAGCCTGTAATCCCAGCACTTTGGGAGGCCGAGATGGGCGGATCACGAGGTCAGGAGATCGAGACCATCCTGGCTAACATGGTGAAACCCCATCTCTACTAAAAAATACAAAAAACTAGCCGGGCGAGGTGGCAGGCGCCTGTAGTCCCAGCTACTCGGGAGGCTGAGGCAGGAGAATGGCGTGAACCTGGGAGGTGGAGCTTGCAGTGAGCCAGGATCCGGCCACTACACTCCAGCCTGGGTGACAGAGCGAGACTCTGTCTCAAAAAAAAAAAGAAAGAAAGAAATACTTCCAAGATTATGGGTTTAACAAGGGTTAAAAATAAAACTCCTTGGTGAATGACACAAATCTGTTTCCATTATTTGAGATGAACCAGGTGAGGCTGATTACAGGGAAGACTGTGAGTATCATCCTTTAGCACCCACAGTTTCTTGAAAGCAGGCTCTCTCCATAAAATAAAGAATAAAGGAGGCAATGCACCCATGAAGATGAGTATGACATGTTAAAATCCCTTCACTCCTGTTCAAACTAAGATGAGATGTCATAAACATGGGTGCCTCTGACATCCCAGGGAAGAAAATGGAGCTGGAGTGGGACAGGCAGGTCAGAGAAAGCATGTGAAAATCACCATTTTATTCAAGAACCACTGCACTCAGTCACTGGATGTAAGAGACAAAGGGTTCTATTTTTCAGTATGGCTCATGGAGCCTCTTCTGTCCTCTTGGACAGATGCCCTTGGCTTGGTTAGATTGTGAAGCAGTAAGGTAATTAGCACATGCATCCAATTATATATGCTAATAAATCCCTTCTCCTAGGTGGAGGTTAGTCTCTTAAAATCTACTTAGAGAACATCAGCGATGATGGAAAATTTTAAAATACTTACAAAAGGCCCCACATACCACCTCCACTACACTTACTTAGAATCACTACTTGCTAATTAGTATCTTTGCAGGTAGAAGAGAAGTGATGCTCTTTATTGGGCCAACAAAGAAGCTATAAATACATGAGCCTGCAAGTCAAAAGGCATTCTTTTCCAAGGACATTTCCACCCCAAAAGCCTAGATATTTGTAAGGAGTTATGTGCTCTCTATAATAGACGTAGCTAGATGAGTGGCAAAATACTTAACTCATAATGAATTCATTCTGGTGTCAGAAGAGATGGGTTCTCTTGTGACTCAATTAGCTTGAGTCTAGCTGAGTCTGCAGCGGTATCAAGGGAGGTGTACTACGTTCATCTTGCACATTTGCTGCCTCAGACCTAGAATCAGCCCTTTCTTGAAGAAGCCCTGACTCCTCTCAGAGGGAATAGACTTTAGAGACCACACTCTGCATGGTGGGGGTATTCATCATTGCTAGGTTGTCATTGGTTCTAGCCTTCTTCAGTAGACAGCACTAGAAAATATGTAAGAAGGTGAAAATAAATAATGAGTTTAAACCATTATTGCCAATTCATATCTAGGATTACAGGTTTTAACTTCCTTGATTTTATAATTGATCTCTTTTGTCTTGTGCTGAAAATCTTGATTCCTAATGGCTTAATTACTTATTTGAATAGTTGCAAAATGACTACAATAAGACAACTTAATTCAGTTTTAGATTTCTTTTTGTTTTTCATTTGTCATTAGGATATTTTCTACTAGAAATGTACAGTAAAGGGTACTTCGTTTGGAAGTCACATGAAATGACTGAAGGTATTGAATGCAATGATTGCTAAGGTCCTGTGTATTCCTTTGGGTACATAAAGTGAGAAAACTATGAAAGGCTCCTGGCCATCCCATTCAGGTGGATCTAGTTCATAAAAAACTAAAATCCATGTAAAGTTCCTGCATTTTTAATTTCCAGTTTATTTGAGAAAAACATAAAGCCTTCCTTCCCTTCACATTCATCTGCTCCACGTGTTGCAGTATTTCGAAAACTAGGAGCTCCTCCTCTTCCTTCCTTAACTCGTGAACTCTGCCACTGGCCCCTGCAGGAACTGGGGTTGCTTTGTTGAGTAACAGCACAGAGAAGCCCACACAGTGATGAGGAGAGACTTTGATCTCCAGAAGACTTGAAAACTCAAGTCTGGAGGTCTTGGCATTTATCCCAGAGATCAAACACATATGTTGGCACCTGCAGGGAAAAGGGAAATATGAACTAGCCCTTTTTGAGTCCAGAGCCTATGATGGAAACTCCACAAGCAATGGCAGAATCTACCAAAGGCCACAGGCCCATCAGAAGCTATGAGTAGCCTCCATGGGGATCTCTTTACCAAGGATTTGGTGAGTAGACCACCCATAGGGATCAGACAACTTCACCCCTGAGTGACTGTGCATGAGCCCAAATACTAAAAACTAGGTTGAACCCTATGAAATTGACATTTTTGTAGGTCAAAATAGTTGAATATTGGCAATTTCATGTGGTTCAACTTTACAGCTCTTAAGTAAGCAAATGAAGAGCCAAAAACTCAATAATCGCTCAAGCCAGATATATGACACCCTATTTCCCCCTCCCAAGTTCAAGGCATTTCGTGCTTCTCTTCTCAGGTTCGTTTGCTAAGGAGGCAGACAGAGATGAGGGGAGAAGAGAGAGCAAAGGTATAACAGGCAATTGATTCTAGAGGGTCGCGTTAGAGAACAAGTGCCTTGGGCCCTGGTGCTGGCTGGCATGGTGTGGAGGATCATCAGCAAAGCTCGACTCCAATCCCTCCAAGTGTACTGGAGGCCCCCGCTAATCACACTTGGGCCTGGGAAAGGAAATATGTCACCTCTTATTATGTCCAAGGGACTGTGCAGAGGTGCTTTAAAGAGAAAGGAACACCATCGGTGCCGTCAAGCAGTTTAAAACCTGGTAGCCATATTAGACAAATTAGGTGATAATCCAAAGTAGGATCAAATGTGCTGCCACACAGGTTCAAGAGACATGTTCTCTGGTTAAGAAAGAGGTGCAGGGAAGAGGTAACATTGAAGTAGGGAGGAGGGTTAAGGGCTGGCTAGGATCGGCAAATGCTGGGAGAGATTAGCATATGCTAAAGTGTTAGGTTGAACCATATGGAATTTCCCTTTTGAGGCAAAAATTTTTGAATATTAGCAATTTCCTGTGATCCAACCTAATATGAAGGTTAGAACAAGTCTGTTGGTATAGGTCCCAGGAGTAGTTCATTGTGGCTTGGCCAGGAGTCATGTGAATCAGAGAGGGGCAGGTAGGGAGCTTCTTAGGAAGAAGATGAAGACCACTTAGTGAGTATGTCCATGAACCACACAGCGGGTTAGGCTCTCGATATAGCTAATCTTATTTGGTTCCCACAATAAACCCAAGATGAACATTTCATTATTTCCGACTTACTGTATCGGTACAGAAAGGTTACGATGCTTGCTAGAGGGCTGCAAGATGATAAGCCATAGAGGCAGGACTGGAAGCAAATACATCTGATTCCAAGGCCCAAGATCTTTTTGCCCCACATCACTTCCCCACAAAGGAGCAGATATTGGTGTGGGGAGACATTGTTCACCCCAGAAAGGAAGACTGAAGTGGTTCAGTGGAGGACGTTGGTGGCCGGGATGTGGAGCTCAGGCCTAATCCTCTTATGTAAAGGGAAGTGTCTTACTCTCTGGCTCAAAGCAGAGCTCCAGACAAGTTGTTTGAGGATAGAGATGAGCTTTCTTGTGTGTGTGTGTGTGTGTGTGTGTGTGTGTGTGTGTGTGTGTGTGTGTTTTCCTCTTCCAGCTGAGCAATGGTCTAGAACACTGGCCTGTGTGTAATAGCTGCTCAAATGTGAGTTGAATGGATCTGGCTCAATTCCATAAATGGTTCAATCTGTATATCTTGTGGCCCTTTTTGTCTCCTTTTAATCTATGTCCTTTCTTTCCTTGATCTCTCCTCCTAGACAAATTCTACTCAATACCAAACTCGAGCTTCACTTCTTTTGTGAAGCCATTGAAGACCTCCCAAGACCCAGCTGGTTCATTCATTCATTGATCAATGAGTTATTAAGGACCTCCCATGTGCCAACCACCATGCTAGGCACTGGAATAGAATGGTGGACATGACATGTGCCATTGTCCTTGTCCTTATAGAACTTACTTCCAGGTAGGACAAAAGCCAGTAAGTAAACTGATTGATAAGCAAGAATGTCATTGGTAGTGATAAGTACTCTGATGTACTAAAACAGGGAGATGTGAAAGAGAGTAAGAATAGTGGGAGGTGTGGCATTGAGGAAATGACAATGGCGACCTAATGACCAGGAAGGCCTGAGATTCTCAAGTGTAGGCATCAGAGACACCAAGGAGAGGGAGTGAGGGTCCCTGTCCACATGGAGCTGAAATCTAGTGGAATGACCTCTTCCTGTAGCTCAGAGTGGCCATCTGGCTTCACTGGTCACCAAAGCCATTTCTTCTTCTTTCTGGGCACAAAGCTAAACTATATTTCCCAGCCTCCCTTGCAGTTGGGTGCGCCATATGCTGAGGTCTACCTGGTAGAATGTGAGCAGAAGTGACACACACCACTTCCAGCCTGGTCCATTGAAACCTCCCACACATCCCCTTTCATGTTCTTGATGAAGATGAGTACAGAGACCTTAGAAGTCATCTGCTGAAGATAGTAGATTCCTAAGATGGAAGGAATCTGCATCCTTCAACTCCAGCTAGGAGAAGAGCTACCCACCAATGAGGCAAAACTCATTTTGGACACTATGCAAGTGAGGAATAAACCTGAATTTTATTAAGTCACTGAGATGTTTGGGTTTGTTACAGCAGCTAATGGTACACTAATTCACTGAACTCGCTGTATCATTGCTATGGGTACTCATTTGGTCCCTATTTATCCTAGAACATGGCTTCTATTGTATCACTGATTCTGTGCTTTTCTTTAGTTTTTCCTTCCTATATGTCCCATCCCTCTCAACTCAGATGGCAAGAGTGCAGTCAGAGGCTCGCCCTTCCAGTGCTTTGGTATCTTACCAGTTCTTACCAGAAGTGGGCATCTGCTTTCACTGCTCTATCATGTCAATGGATGCTTTTATGTCCCTTTAAGTCATTGGTACTTTTAGGTAAGGGAATGACCAATTTTTTCATGTTTTCCTCTTTTAGTTTGCTGAGAAGACATGATTTCTAGACTACTATTATACAAATGTAATCCTATCACAGCCCCTTTCTAAATGGTGTTCAGTTCTGAATCGGGGACCTGGATTAACAAGACAGGACCACCCATACACTGTTTTAATTGCTTGTTTCCCTGTCAAACTAGATGCTTTTTCAGGGCAAGGAGTATTTATTCTCTATATTTCAGCATCAAGGACAGTGTTGGACACATAGTAGGTGCTGCATAAATGCTTGCTCTATGAACTAATCAGGTTGTCTAATGTTGTTAAATACACCGGTATGCTATAGAAATAATCTGCCAAAGTTTTTGTTCTTCAGAAAACATTGCTAAAGCCACACCCTCAATTTACAGTCAGTATTAACAAAAGCTTTTCCTTGAAAACCAGATGCATAGGAGTCAGGCTGAATTATGAGTTGCTTTGGGGCATCCACAAAAATGAAGATTGTGCGGGAGGGTACACTAAATAGGGCTCTGCTTCTCTGCTGCAGCTCTGCTAAGTGCTGGCTTTCCCCCTCCTCTTTTGCTTTTTCTTCTCTAACTCAACCTTCAAATTAGCTCTTGGAATCTGCAGGTGGAGTAACTCTTTGTTCTAACACACCCGTTGCCAAGACTTGCCAGTGAAAGCTGCAAGCACCTGGTTGGCCCAAAGGGTGAGTTTGATTTCTCTTCAGGGTGGATCCTCAGGCAGTACATGAGGATCTGACACTGCCTCTGGCCTTCAGGCACCCTCCAGCCCCAGATAGTGACTTTCGTTGCAGAGCTCACTCACTCAGAGACATCTAGGCCAGACCAACTTGGCCAAAGATCATGATCAGAAAAGGAACGGGCTATTCCATAACCTCAAAGAGTAAGGAAGTACTTTTTTGTATGTCATTTTTTTAAGCCCTCAAACCCATGCAGCAATTGGAATAGAGGTCAAATTGCAGATGACAGCAACCTGCAAACTGAATGGAATGAGTCAGTGTCATCAGACTAGAGGTCTGTTTTGAACCCAAGCAATGGTCCAAGCCACACGGAGGGTCACACTGATTGTTCTAACAATGGATCAACTCCAGACATAAGCATTTTTGACAGAATTTGACATTGCAGAAACAGCTGGCTAATCTGGTCATTCCAGTAACAAATGAGAACCATTAATTATTTCATTACACTTAACCCATAAACCAGTCCTCTAACTGGATGTTTCCCAAAAGTTTCCAGTGAATTCAATTAAATGTGCTGATTCAGTCCTGTGTAGACATAGCATAGACCCCTGTTAGTGGGTGGTTATGAGGCTTCTTCTGTCAGTTCCGTGAGGGATTAAATATCAGGGCAAGAATGCATACATGAAAAGATAAAAGGTATTGAAGAGAAGGCAATTGGAACCTAAACACAACTTGGGAATCTCATTTTATTTAAGAATGAGCTTTGGCCACTCTTCTGACTTTTTGTAACCTGCTTTTAAAAGCTGTCAAACCAATAGGTTTGGTGAATACAACATTTATTTGCCTTTTATCCACTCACAGACAAAAGTGTTCTTTCCAGAACAAAAGCCACTGGGGACAAGTGGTACACAGAGATGCCCAGATTCCCATCCCTTTCACCATTGTGTCAGCTTACCATTGTGCACTTCTGAGTCTTCTGAGTAGCTATGGGCTCAAGTCCATTCTAGAAATGCCAGTGTCCTTTGTGATGGGGTTTTCTGCAAAGCCACAGAGAGCAGGATCTACTGGGGCTACCCAGGCAAGCTGCCTTTTCAGCAACAATATACTGCAGAAGTTTCGTCTTCCTGCGGTGAATTCAAGCCAGGGGCCTTGAGCAGAGCTTTCAGGGCCTGAACTATGGGACTAACAGGCCTTTACAGTAACAAGTGAGGATTTGGGGCTTTGGGGTAGGTTGTGTTTACTCGAATAGGTCCCCAAAAGCTCATCTCAAAGTTAATAAAATCCCAGTTGAATATTCCATTTTTAGTGAGGACTCCAAGGTTGTTAGGCCCTTCCTTTGCCGCCTGCTTCCCTGAACTGCATTTTCTCCATCACTGTCTCTCCCTACTTCCTTCCTTTGTCCCCTTCACATTTCTTTCCCTGTTGTCCTTGGCCTCAACCCTCTAGTGGATCAAGATTAGGGGGCCCTTTTTTGGACATATTAAATTTCCCAGACTGCAAAGAAACTCTTGTTGTTGTTGTTTCCATTTGGTATATAGGTCAAAAAAAGAATAGCTGTTACAGCCATGGCAAGGATGAAATCTTTAAGTCCCCAGAAACATCAGAACAGGAAACTGGAATAATGTTCTTATCCATTCATATTGAAGCCCCTGCTATGGCCCTCATTGTCCAATGCTTACCTTCATTTGTACAACTGATTTCTGCCCTGCTTCTCTCACTCTTTCATGTGCTGAGGATAATATTGATGTCAACGAATTTCAGTCTTTCTCTGAATATTCATTCACTCAACAAATAATTACCGAACACCCACTACCTCCATCTGAGGCACTGAAAGACATATGAGGTCTCTGTCTTCCTGGAACTTGCTGTCTACTGGGAGAGATAGATGACAAATAAGCATACAGATGTACTGTCAGGTGGCATAAATTCTGTGAAGTCAGAAAGTGGAACAAGGTGATAAAGAGTGATGGGGTTGCTATTTCAGAGAGGATGTTGTGGCAGATGCTTCGTGCCTTGCCAATGTGCCTTCAGTATTCACTTCAACACTCAGAAGGCTGCTTCTTGTGATTCCCCAAGACCCTCTGCCTAATGGTGATTTTTTTCCCCTTTGACGATGGGAGAATGCTTGGCCCACATGCAGGGCAAGCAGGAAGTGTTAGATATTTAATGATACTGGGAGCAGCCCCGGAGCAGTGACAGATGCCCTCCTCTGCGGTCAAGATAACTCTGAAGGATGTTCTACAGTATCTCTCAGAGTTCCTCAGCAGGACTGAGTCACAGCTGCCCACACGGTAGCTGCTTGATAGCACACCTTTCTTAGATCCTTTCCCTTATCCCTCTCACTTCCCCACTCCCCTGCTGTGTTACTTGGGTTCATCTCTCTGATAGACTACTTGTACTCAAATTCTTGTCTCAGGGTCTACTTCTGGGGGAATTCAAACAAAGATAGTAGTTAGGCAAGGCATCTCTGCCAAGGTGACATTTGAGCAGTCTCCTGATCCAGTGAAGGGGTGAGCTGTGTGAAAACATGTGGTAGGAGAATTCCAAGCAGAGAGAACAGCAAGTGCAGAGGCCCCAAGGTCGGATCTTGTTTGAATGTTTGAGGAACAGCAAAGCCAGAATGCAGGAACAGAAGGAGTGAGGCAAAAGGCATTAGAACAGGTCTTACTTTCCTCATTTCACAGTTACCGATTTCTTCCAATATGCTCACTTCTCATTTCTCTGATGGCTCATTTTCTGAGAGTTCTGTCATTTTTTTTTTTGTATTATTAATTTCACTCTATTTAACTGTATTTGTGTGTGTGTGTGTGTGTGTGTGAGAGAGAGAGAGAGAGAGAGAGACAAGGTCTCACTGTGTCACCCAGGCTAAAGTTCACTGCAGCCTTGACCTCCTGGGCCCAAGCAGTCCTCCCGCCTTAGCCTCCTGAGTAGCTGGGACTGCAGGTGTGTACCATTACCCCTGGCTAATTTTTGTTTTTTTTTTTTTTTTTTAAGAGAGAGATGGGGTTTTGCCATGTTGCCAGGGCTGGTCTCAAACTCCTGGGCTCAAATTATTTGCCTGCCTTGGCATCCCAAAGGGTTAGCATTACAGGCATGAGCCACCACGCCTGGCCCTTAACTGTATCTTTAAAAAGGAAAAAAAAATGTGAGGCAGAAAGTCTGATGTGGAACCACTGATTGGTGCAGGGGAGCTGGGGGACTGTCCATGACCCCTTTTAGGGAAGCCGCCTCCAGGGGAAAGCAGCAGGCTCTCTGCATTGTCACTGTCGCCCCCTCTCCTTGCCAAATTTAAGAAAGATGAGAGGCTTCTTTTCTCCTGCTCCATGGTTATCCTCCTATTACCAGTACCTTCTTCTGAGAACTCACCTTAGGCCAAGCTTCATCCCATGTGCTTGACCTTCATCATCTCTGATGCTCACACCACTCTGAAAACCAAACAATACCTACATCTAGCTGAGGAACACAACCTCCTTCCATCTAGTTTACCCTCCTGTGGCAGATGAGGTGCTTCCCCTCACACCTCTGGCTCCACCTGAGACACTCCGGCAGCATTTTCCAAGGTCACAGAGCCCTCACTGTGCATTCCAGGCCCTGGGGAGGCAGCTACTTTGATACTGAACGGGAGACTTCAGATCACAGAGGATGTGGAGTTCTCTTTAAGGCAGCTGGCATGAGCTCAGCACAGATGCCTCCCAAAGCAGGACTGCTTTGCTGACTCCTGGGAGGTTTATCATCAAAACTCCCTGCCTTGACCCATATCCTGCCTCTCTCCATTTGTGCTTCTGGCTGGAGCTACCGTGTAACCAACGGCAGTCTATTAGTGCTTCATTCTGCTCACAGTTCCTCTTGGAGGAGTTGGCTTCTAAAAATTAGCTAGCAGTAAGTGAGCCACGAGATTATAAATGTTAAAGCCTGAAAGGCAGGCCAGAGAGTCTGCGCTCTATTGACAGAAGTAATCTGTAATCTGTATGGGGAGTCCTCAATAAGTCCCTTAACATCTCTAGGACTTAGCTTTCTCTCAGGCTGGAAGCAATAACAAATAGGTTTTAGGGCTCCCTTTTGCTCCTTTCTAATTGTCCTTAGTGTTTATCAAATTTCCATTCCACATCTGTATTTTCCAGCTTTCTCGGCAGTTCGATGGGGGCCAAATGACTGAGTGTTGGCTAACGGGATGTAGGCAGAAGTGATGTACACCACTTTCAGGCTGGATCCTTAACAAAACTTCCCAAGAGCCTTGGTTCTCTCTTTTCCCCTGCTGCTAGGAGTGTACATGTTCTAGACTTACACTAGACTTTGTGTAAGGAAGGAAGAGAACTTTTATTATGTTAAAGCACTGAGCTTTGTTGGTTTATCTGTTATCATAGCATAGCCTAGCCTATCCTGACTAATCCAGTTTTTTATACTGCCTGCTCATTCACTCATTCATTCACTCATTCATTCATTCATTCATTCATCCAGTTGCTCATTCATATTTTCAGCTTTCATTCATTCCTTGGTATTAACTAAGTGCTTACTGCATGCTGGCACTAGTACTTTAGCATAGATAAATCTTGGGGTCTTTCCCCAGAGGAGCTGGATGTCCAGGTGAGGAGATGGATATGGGAACAGAGAAAATATTAAGAGTGTGATAAGTTTGTACTAGGTGCATAACACCATGTTGTTTACAGAGAAATAAATACTCAGAGGCCTACTCGGTCCTAGCTCCATTCTTTATCAAACTTGTTTCACCTAGGCAGTGCTTAGCACTGCATACTGTACCACTCTAAAAGAGTTGCATTTACCTCTACCCTTCTTTCACCAGTCCATCATTCTAAATCATTTCCCTCAATACCATTTCTGCAGGCCATGCCCCTGTTTGGAAATAATATAGGGGTTTTTCATTTCCTACGTAAGATCTAAACTCCTCAATTTGGCATTGATCTGGCTCCACGGTATCTTTCTATCATTGTTTTCCACTTCTTCTTTACCCAAAACTTCCACTACAACCAGATGGGGATAATCCATATTTAAACAACCCACACCACTGGTAATCCCACGCCCCATGTCTTTTCTCACACTATTCTTTCCCCAGGACTCCCCTCCGTGTCTAGCCAATCTCTTCTCTTCAAAGTCCTACCTCAAGTGATACGTTTGGTCTTTCTGCCTACTCTAGCCTACAGTATTGATACATTTAACAACTTAGATGAAAGAGAAAATTCCTTGAAAAAACTTAGCAAGGGACACAGGAGAAATAGAAAATACAAATAGTCCTGTAAATTCTAAAGAAATGGAATTCTTAATAAAAACCACAAGGAAAATTCCAGACCCAGATGGCTTCACCAGTGAATTCCATCAGACATTTAGGGAAGAAATAATACCAATTTACATAAATTTTTCTAGAAAATAGAGGAGGAGAGAACACTTCCCAACTCATTGTATGAAGTCTATATAATCCTAATATGGAAACCTGATGATAGGCATCTCTGAAAAATCTATAGCTAATATACTTAATGGTGAAACATTTGTTTCCCTTAAGATTGCGAAGAATTTTAAAAATCACTCTCACCAGTGTAATAAGACAAATAGATAAAAAAAGAAGAATACTGTCATTATTTAGACAATATGATTGTGTAAGTTAAAAACCCTATGGAATCTACAAAAAACTACTAGAACTAAAGAGTGAATTTAGAAAAGTCACTGGATACGAAAAGATCAATATATAAAAATCAATTGCATTTATATATATACACATACATATAAATATAATTGATTATATATTGATTTATATATTGATTATTATATATAAACTAGTAATGAAGAATTAGAGAATGAAATAAAAAGAATACCATTTAAAATAGCATCACAAATATCAAATACAAGGGCCAAACAAATCTAAGAAAAAATATGCAAGTCCTTTACCCTAAAATCTGCAAACTTTGCTAAGAGAAATTAAAGAAGACCTATTGATCAAAAGCTATAGCATATCCAGGGCCTGAAGATACAGCATTGTTAAAAATGTCCATGCTCTCCAAATCCATCTATACATTCAAGTGAATGCCAATCAAAATCATACCAAGCTTTTTTGAAGAAACTGACAAGCTGATTCTAAAATGTATATAAAAATGCACAGGTTCTAGAATAGCTAAAACAATCTTGACAGAGAACAAATTTGGAGGATTTTTACTATCTGATTTCAAGACTTACTATAATTCTACAGAGGTCAAGACAGTGTGGTTTTGGCAAGAAAGTAGACATACAGATCAATGAAGCAGCACAGAGAATTCAGAAATAGACCCACACATAAACAGTTGAATTGATTGTTTGAAAAAGGCGTTAAGTCAATTCCATGGGAGAAAGGAAGGAGTTTTCTGGTTTTCTTTTTACAAATGGTTCTGGAACAACTAAATATACATATGGGGAAAAATGAATTTTGACCCTATCTTACTCCATACACAACCAGTAATTAGAGAAGGACCATAGACCTAAACATAAAAGCTAGAACCATAAAACTCCTAGAAGAAAATGTATGAAATAATATTTATGAACTTGAGGGAAGCAGATTGTTCTGACAGTGTCCAGAGGCTAGTCATAAAAGAAAACATTAATAAATTGGACTTTGTCGAAATTTAAAATTTCTGCTCATCAAGAGAACACTATTAAAAAACAGGCAAGGTAAGGACTGGGAGTAAACATTTGCAATACAAATATCTAACAAAGAACTTTTACTCAGTGTATATAAAGAGCTACTACAAATAAAAAATATCAATAATAAAAAGACAAAAGAATTAAAAACAAGAAAAAGTCTTAATTAGACACTTCACAAGATATATGAATGTCTACTAAGTACATGAAAAGGTGTTCAACGTTATTTGTCATCACAGAAATGCAGATGAAAGCCACAATGAGATACCATTTCATATCCACTAGAATGGCTCCTGACATACCAAGCATTGATGAGGATGCAGAACAACTAGAACTCTGATACGTTGGTGATGAGAGTGCAAAATGATACAACAATTTTTGAAGAATCTCTGCCAGTTTCTTATAAAACTAAACATACATTTACCCCATAACTAAGCAATTTTACTCCTATTTACCAAAAGAAACGAAAAATGTAAATCCACGAAGATTTGTAGAAGAATTTCTTAGAAGCTTTATTCATAATATCCCCAAACTGGAAACAGCCCAACTAAGTCAATGAATAAAGTATGGTATATTCTTACAATGGATTACTGCTTAGCAATAAAAAAGAATAAACTACTGATACATACAACAGCATGGATAAATTTCAAAAATACTATGCTGAATGAAAGAGGCTAGACATTTTTTAAAGTCATACTTATGATTCAATTTATAGAAGCTCTTGAACCAGTGAATCTAATCTATATGATAGAAATCAGAATAATGGTTGCCAAAAGGTGTGGGAGAGTGACTGGAAAGGAGTACTGAAGACATTTTGGGATGATGGAAATGCATTATATCTTGTTTTGGGAGGTTGTTACATGGATGTATATGTCAAAGCTCATTGAACTTAACACTTAAGACTTAGGCATAACTCAACTGTATGTAAATTATATCTCACTTAACAAAAAATATTACTCCTTCCCTCCCCCCCATCCCACAAAATGACATGTTGGATGCTACTGTGTTATATCATTATTTAGTATTTCCATGCATGGTTATCCATTTTAAACTTTCTTAGATTCCTCAAGCAGAGCCTGCACAATACTAGGGACTCCACATTTGTTGAATGAATGAATGAATGAATGAATGAGCAATAATCAGACAGAGTAAAATGGAAAGGAAAAGTAAAGAAAAATCAAAATATAACATCATACCAATTTCTACTGTTTCTATTTTCCTGGGAGTCAACACCATTGCAAACACAGGTCACTATTCCCAGTGAAAAACAATAACCCAATATCTAAGACATTTTGCTTTTATTTACAACAAAAGAGGAGGCAAGGAAATAAGAGAAAGCTTTTTGTCTCCTAGATTTTGAGGTAACACCACATTATTATTACTATATTTCTTAACTCTAGTGAGATAGACCAAAAGACATCTGATGAATCACCTTTTCATTCATAAAAGCCTGCTTATATCTTTCATCACTTTTATCCTGCTAGAATAATAGCAGAGAAACAGTACTTGATGGGCCTGCATTATCAGACGCTATTGGAAAGGTCTAGATAAGAGCACTGAACCACCTATTAGTATTCTGCATGCAAACCCTTCTCTATAACCCAGAGTCATCTGTATCCTGGCAACCCTCAAAATTTCATTCTCATTGAATTGCTAGATCTTTATCAAAATATAATTATAGCCCTAATTTGAAAGATAAATTTTGATTGCCAGTGCCATGCCCAAAGGAAGAAATAATCAGGTGGGAGAGCACTTAGGCACAATTGTTAACCATATAATCAATGTCATGAATCATCCATCCCCTAAAAATCGCAAAATACAACTTTGGGGGACGTTGTAAGGGGTAGTAGGAGGAGGGGAAAATCCTTGAGGCATCAGACTTACTTGTGACTCTGGTACATTATGTTCGCTTAACTTCTCATGCTGTCACTTAAGTGCTTGTCATGTCTTCCCAATTGGAAGTCTGGGGAAGGCCCAGGTTGCACGTCCCACTTCTGTGTGTGCCCACAGTGGCCCAGCCTGTCGTAGGAAGTAACCCAGTCTATAATCCCTCCTTCACTTGACCTCCAGGTAAAGTTTCCTGGAAGTAAGCTTTGAGACAGAAATTGGGGTGTGGGAAGCATATCAGGAAATGTTCTCTGGGCAACACCTGAGGAAGAAATGGATTAAGCAGGGCTGGGCAGAGCGAGAAGTTGGGCTAGGAAAGTCACAACAAAGGCTCAGCCCATCTCATGGGGAGCTCTAGAGCTGCGATGGCCCTGTAGAATTGTCCTGAGTTGAGGCAAGGTGGGTGGGCCTTTATACTACTGTATTGACCATTCATCAGATGAGTACTGCCCTTGGAAGGAGTGTGACCTTAGGCAGGGTGACTTTCTTCAGGGAAGGACAATTCCCAAAGAGGGATGCAGCTGTGAGCTGTCAGCCACGGCGCCTAGCTCTGGCGAATGAGTGCTTGGGGAATAAGTGCTTGAGCCCTGACGAAGAGGGGTAGACAGTGAATCAAAGTAGCCATTGCACCCTCACTGACTACAGTGACTCAGAAGCCTGGGGAAAATAATCTGAAATGGATTCCCAGTGGATTGAACCCACCAGCCCGTTTCTGCAGGAGAGCAGTTCTACCTCCTGAGGCAGGCAGGGGCTCCCGTTGTGCATGCTGAATCCCCTCGGAATGTGTGACTTGCCAGAGAAGAGTAAATGGAGATTAGAAATACTCCTGTCTTCAAGAGGGGAACATCACACACTGGGGCCTATTGGGGGGTGCGGGGCAAGGGCAGGGATAGCATTAGGAGAAATACCTAATGTATGGGGGGCTTAAAACCTAGGTGATGGATTGATGGGTGCAGCAAACCACCATGGCACATGTATGCCTATGTTACAAACCTGCACGTCCTACACATGTATCCCAGAACTTAAAAGTATAAAAAGAAAAAAGAAATATTCCTGTCTTCTCATCCAATTGGTATGCTCTTGCCTTTTCAGAAACTATCCTTAGTTTACGTCTGAGGATAGGTATTGATACCTTTTAAAAAATAGATACCTTTGAGACAGTATGGCAGGGGCAAGAGAGCAGAAATCACACACTTCTGTTCCCCTTCTCTTTGGGCAGTCACATCTACAGCCTCGATGCTTCCATAGGGCATAAATGATTTGTTAGTTTCAGGATGAAGAAATAATCAAGCATCTATTAATATAATAGTCTTGCTCCATTGGAGCAAAAGGAATAGATTTTATTTAACCTACATTTTAATGTACAGTCAACTCCTCCTGAGATCTTTGGGAATCCTCAAATTTGTAAATACAGAAGCTTCAGACTTTACCTTTGTGGATGTCTGTTTCCATGTCTCCTGTTATTTATGCCCCTGGTTAATTCCCTTACCTGGGGTTTGGGCTGGGCCTGTGACTTGCCTCATTCTGTTCGCAAAACAAGACACAGGCCCAACCTAAGGAAACCTGGAAGTTCCTGCCTTTGCACCCTTGGGCACTCTGAGTTGCCAGGTAAGAAATCCAGTTACCCTGCTGGAGTGATCACATGGAGAGACCACTGGGAAAGACTATGTGGAGAGGGAGAATCCCTGAGACTACCCAGAAAGAGACATAGGCACAGCCAGTCCAGTGACCCAGCTGAACCTTGCCTGCAGGTGACATACCATCTGACCAACCACCAGCAAGACTAGCAGAGCTGTCCAGTTGAGCTTATCCCAGATTGCAGAATTTTGAACCGAGAGATTGGCTTGTATCTTAAGCCAGTAAATTTTGGGGTGGTTTCTCCTGCAACAATAGATAAACAACCACAAAAAGCAATTTCCTGCAGAGTTAAGTGACTATGATGGCCTTGCCTGCCCCTACCAAGTCAACTGCCTCTTAATCTTGCACCAAAGGTTACGGTTGACCATGGCTGCTTTTCACAAAGAAACAGACATTTTTATTACTTCACAGTGGTAACGGACTACACAACAGTGTCTATCCCAAAAATCTTGAAAGAAAAAAAAAGCTTCATTGGGCCGTTGGAGCTGGAGGTTGGGAGCTGAGCTTCTTCACTAGCTAAGTAGCTCAATCCTGTGTATCCATTTTATATGCTTGAGGCTCAAAGACATGCCTCAGCAAATTTACAAATGACTCCCCTCATGGATCTTCAAGGTCACTCACTTAAAAAGGAAATTAAAAATGTCCCAGTTGGACATCCCAGAAAGGGCTGGAGAAGGAGTCTACCAGATCAGAGAGGTAGTATAGTAAAATAATCCAGGATTGGATTCTAGAGCCATAGTACCCAGGATCAAATCCCAAATTTGTCATTTGTTTGCCGTAAAACCTTGGACAAGTTATTTATCTTCTCTGTGCCTCAGTTTTTCATCTGTAAAATGGGGATAATAATAACCTCTACCTCCTAGGGTTATTGTGAGGATTAAATGAGCTATATATGTGCAGGGCATAGATTAGTGTCTGGTTATTCTTTGCCTGATTATAAGTGATTATACAGTAAGAACCAGAAGAAAATCATACATAGATGTTAAATCATATGAAGTCAATTTTAGTGACTACACATTATGAAAGCATGTCAGCTTTCAGAAACAATATCCTATATAACTGTTTTCATAAGAGGGCAGGGTCAACATAGCATGGTAGAAGGAGCACTGAGCCAAGAGAAGAGGATCTAGGTATGATTTCAGCCCTGCTATAAACCAGCTGTGTTATATGGGGAAAGTTATCTATAAATGGAGGAAAATGATAATGACCTTGCCTACAGAGGTTGGACTAGATGGTCCCTGTAGGAGCCTTTTATGTTTCTATATCTTTCCAAATCCCTTTAAGACAGGAAAGAGGAGGTGGAATTACTACCATTTTTAAGATGGAGATCTGTATTTGGCCATATGACTTGTCCAGAGCCAAACTCCAATATCAAAGTAGAGCTTAAAAAGGGCCCCTCCATGCCAGAGAGTGTGCTGCCATAGCACAAACTGCACAAACTACATTTCCCAGTCCCCTTGCAGTTAGATGTGGCCATGTGATTGAGTTCTGGCCATGGAATGTGGGTGGGAGTGAGAGGTGCTGCTTCCAGGGTAATCTTCCATGTTCTTGTTTTCCCTTCTCCTGGTTGGATGCAGAAGACCCAGAAGGGGCTTCAAGGCTCTAGGAAATGGTAGATTCATTAGAAGAGACTAGGTTCCTTATAATCACAAGTCAAAAAGCTGTTTTGACATTATGTAAGAAATAAACTGCTATTGTGTTAAACCCTGAAATTTGGGGCTCACCTGTTATGGTGTTTATCCTTCCCTGACGAGTATACTCACTGTGGGTCTCTAGTCAATTGCCGGTTCAGGTTCTGATCTTCAAGAGGAAAAGCTTATTTGACATTATTTAAGAAATAAACTGCTATTGTGTTAAACCCTGAAATTTGGGGCTCACCTATTATGGTGTTTATCCTTCCCTGACCAATATGCTTACTGTGGGTCTCTAGTCAATTGCTGGTTTAGGTTCTGATCTTCAAGAGGAAGCAGCCCTTTCTATTTAAGACCAAGGGATCATTGATATCTTATTTGGTACAGGTCGAGTCAAGCCAATGATGTTCTTATAAAATTGAAATCTCAACCCATGATCTTCCCATATCTACTCTTCTAAGCTGGCCAAACTTGGTCACTGTTGCACTGGGTCCTTATACTACATTTCATCATCATTAACCCTTGGTCTTCCATGGGGAACACAAAGATGGTGGAAATTTTTTAAATAAACTAGCAACTGTGTGCAAATCTCCACTAGAAGACTAGAGGAATGATGGATATCTCGAAGGTGCTGTTTCTTGGTCTCTTCCTTCCCCCCAATCACGATCTGTATCTTAATAGTTGCCCAGTGATTATAGTTATGACATACAGAAAATAAAGGTAAACATTTTAAATCGAAAATCATTTTGAAAGAGAGGGGAAAATCACTTGATAGATTCCATCTTGAACAGAGAATGCTTGCCCTTACATTCCCTTGCTGTTTAGTTCATTTGTTTCACTGGAGAAAAAATAGGCATTTACATTTTTCAGCAATCGCTAATGCATTCTTGCCAAAATAAAAATAAAAATCCCATCATCCAACCAAATCAAGAACAGAGGGGGCCTTTTTTCTTCAAGCTGGACTTTGCCACCATCGCCATGAAAGAAAAAGTGAACAGGGAAGAAATGAAGGCTTTTGAAAATAAATAATGAGGGGAGCCTACCAGGCTTGCAGAATCTAGGACCCACAGGAGAAGACCTGCGCTTCCTGCTTCCACTGCAATCACTGCAAAGTCCTCAATCCCTTCCTATCTCCATTCCAGGTGGCCTCTTTACCATCAGCTGGAGGCGGCCCCCTTCAGACAGGCTGGGGCCACCCTCCTGCTGACCAGGAAGAGGCTCCTCACTCAACTGTCCAGGGGTTTCCACCTGGAAAGGAAAGAGTAGTAGCCCAGCTGCTACCCACACAGTAGGAAGTTGGCATGGTTTGAGTGCCACCTGGCCCCTTTTGTCCCTCTGTATTCTGGAACGAACTCCATCGTGAGGGAGTTGCCTGTTGGCTTTAAAGTGCAAAGGAGGAAGCCCTTTGGGGCAAGAGAGGGACCCCGTCCAGGCTCCCATCCTCCAGTCTTGCAGCCCAGTGGCTTTGGGCCTCACCCAGGAATGGATGAGGCTTCTCAGAGCTGCTGCCTTTCTCACATGGACCAGCGTTCAACATCCCTGCCTTGCCTTGAGACCTGAAGGTGAATTGCTCTGAAGGATGTGTGGACCTGGTCTGAGGCTGTCTGGGGGCCCAAGTTTGGCTCACCCTCAGGGAGCTGGGAAGGAGACCCCACCCCTCTAATAGCAGGGTCAAGCCAAACTGTACCTCCAACTGCAGGGCTATTTTTAGATGCTGTTATCTTTGCCTTGCTCACAAGCAGCTGTGAAAAACAAACTGGTCACCAAGAGGCAAGAAACTGCAAAATAAAAACCTCATAAAACAAAAGCTCCAAAACTCCAGAGTATACCACACTATGGCAAAACACTGTGCACCATCATGGCGCGACCTGCTGAGTCTTCCCCTCAGGGGGGTGAGGGAGGGTGTTGCTCCTTCACTGCCCACACATTCCTGGCCTAGCATGCCACGAGCAAGTCCAGCTTTGGCTCACTGTCCCTGGAATGGGTAGTGGGTCAGGCTGCCCCACTCATGGGCACAGATGGTGAGCCCTGGGGACAGGTGTGCCAGGTAAGTGGGAGTGATGGGGTTAACACTACCACAAAAGGAAAAGCTCCAGCTCACTCCCCTCTCTTCCAGCTCATCCTAACAGCCCATTTGCCTTACAGCATCACAGCTCCTTGACAGTGAAACCCCTGCACAGGCAAAATGTCATCTAACACCAAGTGGCAGGGCAGGAACACAGGAGAGGGCACCAAGCAGGATCCCCGACTTCTCCCCAGCCCTTAGAAGCCCTCAAAAGGCCAAATCTCAGGGCGCCCTTCCACTCACAGCGCCGTGGAATCATCATTCCCCCTGCAGGAAACCCAGCACCAGACGCTGCAGCCCCTGCAGACCCTTCCACCCAGAGGGTAGGCAGCGTGGAAAAGTGCCGCCCCGCCCCAGAACCCGGGATCCGGGGTAGGGAGGAGGCGGCAAACTTAAAAGCTGCAACTGCAATATGCTTTTTAAAATAATAAAAGACCCCTGAAAGCCAGTGTTGTTCCATTCGCCCCTCCGAGCTATGTGCGGTCCACCTTGACCGTCAGCTCACCCTCGCTCAGTTCTGCCAAGGGGACCCAGCTCTCAGATCTCGACCAAGGGGGATCTCCTCTCGGGCTAGCGCGCCGCTGGGCTGCGCCTCGAGCCTCCCCCGACCCCCAAGTTCACCCAGCACCCAGAGGTGCGAGAAATTAGTTTAAAATGATGTCACTTGCCCATACCCCCTCCCCCCAGGCTGGTCCCATCTCACACACCCGCGTGGCCTGGGCTGCGAGTCGTGGAGCATCCCGGAGGGTTGCGGTGGGGCGCCACGCCGAGGCTAGCCTCCCCCGGCGCCCGCTCAGGTTCAGGCTCGGCCCTGGGCAGCCCGCCCGTGCATCGTTCCCCTGGTGCAGAAATCCTACCGCCGGTGCGCCCTGGGCGCGCCGCCGGGCCCCGTGCCGGCTCCCCGGGAATGCGGCCGTCAGGTGAGGTAGGCATGCGTGCCGGCTCCGCAGCGAAGCAGCGGCTGGCTGGGGCGCTGGGCTCGGAATCTGCCTCTTCTCCCTCTCCCCGCAAAAGAGAGGCCTCTCGGGGACTTTCCAGTGCCTTGTTGCGTTAGGACTGCATTCCCCCTTCCTTTTCCCTTTTATCTTAGTTTCTCCTTCAGATGCAAAAAGAGATCTCAGGAGTCCATGCCCAGTTCCAGCCTAACTCGGTCCACAGGCAGAGAATTATGAATGGATGCTGCCTTCTGATGAGGAAGTCGACTGGGGAGGTCTCTGCGCACGGCGTGCTCCATCAAAGCAGGGGCATTGGCCCCTCCACTGCTTCAATGCTGCAGGCTGAGACACCTAATTGACCACTGGGAAATCAGGTGCCGGGAGACCTGGGCGGGACGTAGCCCTGGGGCCACGCTAGGATCGAGAGCCTTGCCGGTGTAGACAGCTTCGATTTACAGCTCAGTGAATGGAGAGGACTGCGGCAGCCAAACCTCCCGGGCAGCAAGGCACGGCTGCACCAACGCTCCGCGGACAGCCGCCTGGCTCCGCGAGCATCTCCTAGCTCCACAGGGCTAAAGGGAACCTGCTAAAAATAATCCGTCCCCTGCCGCCAGCCGCAGTGAGCTGCAAGACCCAGTCCCTAGCCCCAAACTCGGTGGTGCGCGGGAGCCGGCCACAAATCCCGGCCTGTGAGCTTAGACAAGCTGGAGGCTGCGGAGGATCCCGGATCCGGATTTCTTGTACCTCTGTGTTTCCTTCTCCCGTAGCGCGACCGCTGGGGCTGCGCGTTACCCATGACCAGAGTGGCGGCGGGCTCCACACATCACCAACAGGCTGGACCGACCGCAGCTGCTCAGCACCGCACCCCCGTGGCTCTCTTCTCACCTCCCTTATCCCTAGTCTATGGCCAACAGCAGAGGAAGGAATCAGAAACGCCGACCGTGCCAACCCCTCCAGCCCGGGCAGGAGGGTGGACAGAGACTGGCGTAGAGCATGTGCCCGCATATAACAGGACTAGAGCACCCCAAAAATGTGACATTGCGTCCCCTCCCCCCATTCATCTCCGTACACTGAAACCTCGCATCCTAGACACCATCTCACCCTGCCCGGGCTGAAAAACACTGCAAGGACAATGCCTTTGCAGCCATGTATTAATCTCCAGGGAGCAGCGATTTACTAAACCAGATCTGAGGTTGAACCAGGGTTAAAAACCATGGCACTGTGTGCCCACAGCTTAAGTTGGTAGGCTCTCCATATAGCAACCTAATGCAGAAGGCAGAGAGCCATTTAGGGCCACTTCAAAGACAACACTTAGGGGATATGTCCTAATCCCATACATAACAAGAAGAAACCCAGTGAATGAAATTATCCAAAGATGATTTGTGGGATGTTGTTTTTGGTAATATGTCTTTGAAACCTATTTAGGGAAAACTTGACTCTTTTCTGACTGGGTTGCCTATTTTCAACTAGGGATGTTTAGGCGCTGGGCAGATTTGCATGTGTGGGCAATACTATATCCACCAGGCCTGTAACTTCTCCAGAATTCACAACTGTGAAACACTCCACTTGCCAAGGTCATGAGAAATATTGGGTTTTGCCTGTGTATGAAATAAAGAATATTTCCTAATTGGCATTACTATGAATTAATGTAGTATCACATGAAGTATCACCTAGAACCCAAGTCAGTCTGGGTTAGCTGTTCTCCACTAGCCTCCTTGGAGGGCTGCCAGCTGCTGGCAAGGACAGGATTTAGTGGGAGTCCCCCAGAAGACAGAGTGTGACTGGGAGAGGAAGGATGAGGTGGGAGGAGATGGCATGGCCACTCCCCCAGTGAAGGTGAGAAGACAGCCATGCACCCCAAAGTTTAAGGGGTGGGTGGGTAAAGGAAAAGGTCATCAGAGAGAAAGAGAGACATTACTCAGAGAAGCAGGAGACCAGGATGGAAGGGGGGAAGGGCCCCATCTCAGAAACAGGGGGATGGACGAAAGAGTTTTAAGAAGGCAGGGTGATGTATAATGTCAAATGTCACTGAGCGGTCAGTGGGAGGAGTTCTGCCTGCCAAGGGCAGACCTGAATCCCTGAGGCTTTGGAAAGGCCTGATGGATTGGCTACTGATGGGAGATGTGACGTGGGTGGGAATACCAGTCAGAGCTTCTCAAAGGCAAAGGGAAGTCCTTCCCTTAGCCTTGCTCCTCAAAGGACCAGCAGCCCCGGGGGTTTGGTAGAGATGCAACTTCTCAGGTCCTCCCAGACCTGCTGAATCAGACTCTGGAGTGAGGCCTGGCCATCTGTATGTTAACAAGCTCTCAGATCAACTCCAAACAGGAAGCCTCACCATGTACAGATTCAAACCTCTCAGGTCTTGACATTAGAATTTACATTAGGGTGAGCAAAATGGCTGCCCTCGACAGCAATCCCTGGCAAGTGCATGGGTAGCTAGTGGCCAAGTCACTAATCACGCAGCCCAAGGAAATGAACTGCATTGCTTGGGGTTTTCAGGTCTGCTCTATCATGGGAGAGCCTTGACAACGAAGTCTGCAGAATTCCACAAAGCAATGAAAATGGCCATGTCTTTTCTCCTTTGTATTGATCTTTACAATAATGAGGTGGTTGTTAACAGTGATGGCAAAAATAATGATATAACTAGATTGCTTAAATTTGAATGAGATTTTAGCAAGTCCCTTGGCAGAGAGGTAAAAAAAAAAAAAAAAAGAAAGAAAAAGTAAAGAGAAGAAAACCACATAGGCTTTGTACGCAGAAAGACCTGTGTTTGAATCCCAGCTCCTCCAGTTCTTAACAAGTGTGGCCTTGGGAAAACTATTTGACTTCTCTGAATCTTGAATCTTCTTTGAATCAGTTTCTCATTTGTAAAATGAAAATAAGAATACCTAATTTATAGCGTTGCTTAAAAGAGTAAATAAAACAATAAAGCACCATGATAGTGCCCAGCACATAATAAAAGCTCAACAAAGATGGCTCCTTCCTACCTGTGTTTGAGGTCTTCACACGTAATGCTCATATTGCATTTTTTTGAGGTCCCCCTATCCCTTGTATGGTGGTTAGGCTATCTGATGCTTCCTATGGCTCAAAGGTTCAAATATAAGCCCTTATTGAGTATCTCTTAGATGCCAGGTACTGTGCTGGGTGCTTGTGGGGATACAGCAGAGTCTGGACCCAGTTGGAGCTGACGTTCTAAGGAGTGAGTTTGCATCCCAGTCCATATAGGTATCCTTTTCTGATATATATTTTAAATTATTATTTTAATTGATACTTAATAATTATGCATATTTTCAGTGTAAGGTATGATATTTCAATACATGTGTACAAGGTAAAATGATCAAAATAGGGTAATTAGCAAATTGATCATCTAAAGCATTTATCATTTCTTTTTGTTGGAAACATTCAAAATCCTCTATTCTAGCTATTTCAAAATATACAATAAATTCTTGTTAACTGTAGTCAGCCTACAGTGCTATATGCCACTAGAACTTATTCCACCTATCTAGCTGTAATTTTTAATTCATTAACCAAACTCTCCTTATCCCCACACCACCATCCCCACCCAGCCTCTGGTAACCACTATTCTACTCTCTACTTCTATGTGATCCTTTTGGTAGCTCTCACATATGAGTGAGAACATGCCATGTTTGTCTTTCTGTGCCTAGCTTATTTCACTTAACATAATGTCCCCCAGTTTCATCCACGTTGCTGCAAATGATAGGATTTTATTCTTTTTTATGGCTGAATAGTATTCTATTGTATATATAAGCCACATATTCTTTATCCATTCATCTGTCAATGGACACGGGTTGATTTCATATCTTGGCTATTGCAATTAGTGCTGCAATAAACATGGGAGTGCAGATGTCTCTTTGACATACTGATGGTTTTACTGAAAGCCAAGGGTACCAGGTCTCACAGACAATTGCAAATGTGTCCTTCTTTAGGACAGTGATGATCTATAGCAGGGGTCAACAAATTTTTTCTGTAAAGGGCCAGGTAGAAAATATTTTAGGCTTTGCTGGTTATGTAGTCTCTGTTGCAACTACTCTACTCTGCTGTCGTAGCTCAAAAGCAGCCATCGATGGTGCATATATGGATGGATGTGGCTGTGTTTCAATAGAACCTTCTTCACAAAAATAGAGAGTGGGTGGGATTTGGCCCATGGGCCATAATTTGCCAACCTCTGATCTACAGTGTGGCTCAGGAAATAACTATTTCCTTTAACTGGTATTGCCAGGAAATGGTAAAGTCTACATAGGTAATTTTCCATATAACTAAAGTTTATCCAACCAAGAACAATTTTCTGAAGCCCCTTATTGTTCTGAAGCATATTTTATATTTTCCCTGGAAGAAACTGGCTAATCAGTTGTTCACCAAACTGTCTCCTTCTTTCTCCTACAGCTAAACTACATTTCCCAGCCTCCCTTGCAGTTAGGTACAGCCCTGTAACTGAGTCCTGGCCAATGGAATGTGGGCAGAAGTTATGTGTGCCTCCAGCCTTGGCACATAAAAACTCTTACCTATTGCTACACACATTTTCTTGTCTTCCCTGCTGGCTGAACACAAAGGCTCTGTGGGATGGTGGATTCCCAAGATGGGAAGAGCCTAGGTACCCACCTGCATGCTAATCAGCATTAAACTGCAAGGAAAGTGAGAGGTAAGCCACTGAAATATTGGGGGCTTGTTACCAGAATTAGCCTACCTTGAGTAATTCACTTTCCTATCTCTTTAATCAGATGCTACAAAACACAATTTAATGTTTTGTTGATTACTTAGGGTCTTTATTAAGAAAGCTTATTATTGGTCTCTATGGTAACACATTTCTAAGACTCCTTTTTGGATTTCCATGCTCTTTCCTTGGTATTTAATTCTCCACTATCATTCCTTTCTCAACCTTCTTCTAGCTCCTTTCCCCAGAGTTTAAGCCTCCAGTGAGCTGGGGATAACAGACACCCATGGTTGAGAAACATCTGTCCATTAAAGATGAGTTACCAATTCTCTGGCAAGAACCAAAAGGATACATGTGGGCTTGCTGACAATTATTTGTAGCCTTGGGAAACTCTTTTCACTTACTTCCAGGTTTGGTGCTGTATTCCTGAAAGCTGAAGTTATTGGAAGTTCAGCAGCCCTGAGAAGAGTGGGGGTATTTCTGTATTGTTGAGCTTACAAATTTTCAAAGCTTTCATTCTTTTACTAGCCATCTTGGGGGAGTCCATGATACAGATTCCAGTTCTGTCCTTCAACATGCATGGACTATTCAATTATCAAAATACTGTCATTTCCTGATTTTGTACATATAGATTTTAGCTGTTATATGCTCCAAATCTCCATTTTAAATTCACCTTTTCTGGTTAATTTACTATTTTGGTGACACAAACAGATCTTAATTGACTCCTATTTTACAGGAGCTGGAAGAATTGACTCTAAAAGGCTAAATAGTTGTAATTCAGTTCAAGAGGTGGTATGCCTCAGACAATTTACCAAGAAAATCCAAGTGTGCTTTAGACATGGTCTTTGGATTATTCTGACAGGTGGGAATGTGATCCTTTCCCAGCTGAGGTGGGATACAGGAGAGGAACTCGTGGGGCTGGATCGAGGGGAGAAAGACTGGAGGAAGCCAATGGAGCCCAAATACTTTGACAGTCTGATTTTACTTCTTTATTGTAAAAACTAAGATGATCATATTTAAATGATCCTCTTGGTCTGTTTCTTCATCTATAAAATAAGGAGGGTGGAGATGATCTGTAAAATTTTCTCTACGTTTTTCATTGTGTAATTCAATTTTTCTATGAGACTTGGAACCAAAAGTACCTTCTAAAATGATTTCTGATCATCAGTACTCATTTTATCTTCCTGTTTCAGCTGAGCATCCAGAATTGGCCATGCTACCTATAAACCTCAGCATCTGCAAGGGAAGTAATAATTGTGATCTGCCCAGGGCTGGATAACCTTTTGGTCCCAGAATGACCTTGAGGGTGAACTTGGGGATCCCAATTCTAGCTCTACTGTATTTATACCACACCCATTCTCTCCTTATGTTTACCGAGGGTGACTTTCCTGCTTTATTCTCTTTGACTCAAATACGTGCTGAGACCCAATTATGAAAACTCAGTTTTGGCCGGGCGCGGTGGCTCAAGCCTGTAATCCCAGCACTTTGGGAGGCCGAGACGGGCGGATCACGAGGTCAGGAGATCGAGGCCATCCTGGCTAACACGGTGAAACCCCGTCTCTACTAAAAAATACAAAAAACTAGCTGGGCGAGGTGGCGGGCGCCTGTAGTCCCAGCTACTCGGGAGGCTGAGGCAGGAGAATGGCGTAAACCCGGGAGGCGGAGCTTGCAGTGAGCTGAGATCCGGCCCCTGCACTCCAGCCTGGGCAACAGAGCGAGACTCTGTCTCAAAAAAAAAAAAAAAAAAAAAAAGAAAACTCAGTTTTGTCTCCAAGGCTTACTTCCCTGGAGCAAGTTGAATGTCCCCTCCAGAACTATGCATGTGGTAGAGCTTTACTTCTCACTTATCCCAGTAGCAGCACATTACTATTGCTGCTGCCCCACCACTGCTCACAAGGGACTCCCTTGACTTCCAGAAGAAATAGCTGCTATAAAATGGATCACTCATTCATAAGGAACTATATGTTTATTCATATATATTTTATATCATAACAAATGTAAATTAATTTCAGGGTGCGACTACCCAAGCTAGTATCTATATGGCTGCCCGTATAAAATTTCTCCCTCAAAATTCTCCAAACCATCTGGCATAAACTACTGGATTGTGACCTGTTAAAATAAGTAACAGCTGTGATAATCCCTCTCAATTTATAGCAAGCTATAAAACTTTGCATATACTGGCAATGAATATAAAATAATAAATAAAACCATTATCATTCTGTGCTGTCTTGGTGGGAATTATGATGATTTAGCCAAAATGGAGCCCTATAGAATGCATCAGAGGAGAAGATTAAGCAAAGGTTTTGCCCAACCTGGCCTCCTCTAGCCCCCAAAGACTAACCTCACTGCTTAGAATTCCTGGATATGTTCGAAAATCTTATCCAATGTAAATACATCCTTTCTGAAAAAACATGGTTCCCATACATTGCTGCCCAACTTCCAGTATTTCAAAGCCTCCTTTTCTGATGGTGGGTTTCCAAAATTGCACAGTATATCCAGACCATAAAGAAAAAGCAAGCTATGCACAACTAAAAAATGTGAATAATCTATAGCACCAAAGCTAAGAATTGTCTTGGAATTTTTAACTGTAAGTTTATGTTTGCAAACATTGCAAAGATCCCAGGTTGAAAAATATTGTATTGAAGTCATCTCTCAAAGATATGTAATATGTGAAAAAAGACAAGCTGGTATCTGGAAGGGAAAGGGGTGGGACAGCTTTGATTCTGAATGAAAGAATCACTATGCCCACTACACACTAATTTCACAAAATTAAGGGGTCAAGGAAGGAAACTAGCACCGTGAATGGCTCTTTACTAGGTTCTGGGCATTACCCCATAACCTTATTTAATCCTCACAACAGATATGTGCCTTAAGTATTATTATTCCTGTTTTATGGTTAGGAAACTAATGTTCAGAGAGGTTAAATAACTTGCCCAAGGCCATCCAACTAACAAGTTGGAGAGATGGAGTTTGAACTCAGGTCTGCATGATTTCAAGGTTCGTGCTCTTTCTACCTCACTATACTGTCTCTTGGGCAGCTGTTCAAAACCTTTTTCTGCCATGACCCATGGTATTTACACGAACCACTCATTATCACAACCGTGGGAAATTCCCACCCCTTTTTCTCACACTTATTTGAATACAAGGAGAATTAGCCTACTATTGGAAGAACTTCAAATCCATTTTAATTTATGCATATAAAAATTTGCAAATACAGGTGCTTCGTTATTGTGGTAGATTTCAAAAATAGCCATGCTACTTTTCAGCTCTTCCCAGCAAGAGGCAGAATCTGTTTCTCCACCTTGAATCTGAGCAGGCCTTATGACCTGATTTGGCCAGAAGAATGTGGTGGAAGTGACATTGTACATGTCTTAGCCCGGGCCTCAAGAAGCCTTGCAACTTCTGCTTCTGCTGGTCTTGGCACCTGTCCCTGCTTACTGCTGCTCATGAAGAAGCCTGGTCCAACCTGTTGGATGATGAGGTACAGGTGGCCCAGTTGTCTCCTACCCCCCATCTTGGTCTGCTAATCACCAGACATGAATAAGGCCACTCTAGGTCATTCAGCCCCACCTGACTATAGACACATAAGCAAGCTCCACAGAGCTTAACTGAGCCATCCCAGACCAGAAGAACCACGCACTAAATTTTAAGCCACTAAGTACTGGGTGATTTTTTATGCAGAAAAGGCTAACTAATGCCGTTCTTTAAAATAAATTTCTGGCCATATGTCAAAACAGATACTAATGGTTGAGGATTGTTGGTTTGAGCACAAGGATCATAAACTAAAGACTTAAAAAAATAAAAGATAAATCCTTTCTGATGGCTCCAAATACTGTCGCTGCTCAAGGTCTTCACAGTACTTCAATATGACCCATGAAAGTGCCAGTTCAGAAAGGATTCCTATGGATACAATTCCAGAAGACCACCTTTCCTCCTCCAATCCTGGGCTTGGCAGCTTGATTTTGGGTGATATGGTTTTGGGGAAAGAATCACCAAGGCGAATGGCTCAGAGCTTCCCTCAAGAAACAATCAGTGGATGGAAGGAAGAGAAAAAGAGATCATGTGTTTAAAGACTGCTAATGCCAATACACGACCCCTAGAAATCCATCATTGAAATTAAAAAGTAATGCTGTGGGCCAAGAAGAACTACAATTTGTTAGAATATGGGGTCAGTTTTGTATTTAACAACACAGTCATGCTGTCTTCCTAAGAAGATAAGGTATGCAAAGACACAGGTAGGAGAGAGGGAAAGAGATTGTCCACCCTCCCTTTCCACACACTTGGGAAATGTACAGATGGAAACCCTCAAAAGGAAGGAAGGAATACTGTAATTATAAACCAAATTAGGGCCAAAGTGAACTATCTGAGAAAGGAAGTTACAACTAAGTACTTAAAGCAGTGTTCTCAACCTTGACTGTATGTTGGAATTTCAGCATCGTGAAAGCAACTCCAAAGCTTGCATTCTTAATCTCTACAGGGATTACTAGCTTTATTTATTATACTCAGAAAAAATGTTCAGATTTGGACTTTCCACCAGTTTCTACAAAAGCCATTTCTTTTTAAGAAAATGCTGGGGTAACATATTACTTGATCGTTCAGCTATCTTAGCATGTGAATGCTTGTGCTCTTTTTCCCTTTTCTTATTTTCTTAGTAAATCTTGGAGCCTTTGAACTTTGAATAATTTCTTTTTTCTTTCTCCCGGTGCCCTCTAGTTACACAAACACACACACACACAATTACAGAAGCAGTATTTACATCTATACGTCTATGGCTTTTTCATTTGGTATTTACAGTACTGAGTGAATGAATTAATTTAGTTCATTTTGCTTCTTAGGAAAAAAGATGTGTAATGAAAAGAGGTCCCTTTTAGTCTACTCTTGCAAGGTTTCATAAAGAGTAGATAAAGGAGAAACAGAGAGAAGGAAACCTTCCTTATAAACCTAAGAAAATACATTGGTCTGTACCCTAAACATTTTTTTCTACATCTGCAGTTAAAAACATACTAATTTTGTTCCAGAAAAAGGCGATGTCTTGCTGAGCAACCTTATAAATTAAAACAAACCTGTCTATACCAGTATTTGCAGTCTCACCTAGTTCAGGTTCTGAACTTGTTTCCCAACAGTTTTTCCCAGTCTGAGAACATGCCTAGGGCAGTGGATTAAGGCTCTAGTCTGGGACATCCATTGGTTGCCTTCCCAGCAGAATCAGAAATGACATTTCCAGAGCAGAGGAGACATAAAAGTAGTATCATGTACTCAATTGGGAGGGAAGGTTTCCTCGTTTGAGGATAGGGTTGAGTGGAATAGCAGGAAAGAGAAATGACCAGGTATGGAGAAATTACCAGATATGGAGAATCAATGGCCCCTCTGAGATACTAGAAGCTTTACTAGAGAAGCCAGGTAAAGAAGTCTCCTGTTCTTGTCAAAAGCCCCTTATCCATGTCTTACCACCTAGACTTTGACATGAAAGAGAATCAAGGCACAGTTTGGCTTGCTCTTGTAAGGTTTTGGTTTACGGTAATTCACTTCTAAAAGGATAAAGGGAACTGGGCATCGTGGCTCATGCCTGTAGTCCCGGTGCTTTGGGAGGCTGAGGCAGGAGAATTATTTGAGGCCAGGAGTTTGAGACCAGCTTGGGCAAAATAGTGAGACCCTGTCCCTACAGAAAATAAAAAATCAGCTGGGCATGGTGGCTAATCCCAGCCACTTGGGAGGCTGGGGTGGGAGGATTACTTGCGCCCAGGAGTTCGAGGCTGCAGTGAGCTGTGATCACGGTACTGCACGCCATCCTGGATGTCAGCAGAGCAAGACCCTGTCTCTAAAGAGATACATACATACATACATACATACATAAAAGGAGAAAGACAAAGCAACAGGAAGATTCTGCAGAATAATTTCATAATAAGTGGACCACGTGTTAGAAAGTTGCTTTGCACATAGGAGCTCCTTCACTCATAAATATTTCTTAACAAACAATATTTTTACAAATTGACTTTTTAAAACAGATGATTCAGATGTTTCTTGTCTCAAGGGGGAACAGTTTTGGGATCATAGAGATGTAAATTTCAGTAGGATTTGTAAGAAAGAAGTTTTCTGGCTTTCTGGGATGGTCCATATGTATCCAAGATGGCCTAGTGATGATGCTGATAGAACCTTGAAAGAGCCCAGCAGGGGACCACACTGAGGTCCTCCCTGCCCGCTTCAGCAGTTCTAGGATGTCACTTTATGTCTCTGGATTTAGACTCCCTCCCTTAGGCCCCCAGGCTTCGGGCAGTAAGCCGTATAAATTGGAGCCATAGGATGCAGGGGTCTGATGCTTAAATGCAGTCAGTCTTCAGCCTCGAAGTGTTCTGAAGCTCATTTCTAAGTCAGTTTTCCCTTTTAATTCAGGACATATTTTCCCATGGAAAAGAAACTACAGATGGTATTTAGAGTTCCAGGTTTTTCCATCAAGGCTTATTTCCCCCATAATATTGCTGGAAAATATGTATTTGCAATGAAGAGTGGAAAACAATACTGGTATCATGGTAGTGAGTAAACAATGTTAATATAAGTCAAGAAGATAGTTTTAAAAATTAATTTTAAAGGCCAGTGCCTGATGAAATGCAAGAATAATTAGAGAAAGAGTAGTAGGCTGATGGAGACTTTGGGGTCTACAAATGAAATATCTGTCTTTTTGAAGATTAATGACACTGATTCTCTATTATGTCTGATATCACTTGAAAGATTAACTCATTCCAAAAAATAATATTTCTTGAGTATCTAAAATCCCCTAGACAATACTATGGCAGAGATGAAAGACCTAGTGCCTACTCTGAAGGAGACCATTGAATGGCTGCCTTGAGAGACACTTTTTTATACCTGGTTTTCAGGGGGACTTACGCACACTCCCAAGATACACTGTATTGTGCCTGGCATTTCAGGAAGCCACAGGATAAATATAGAAGGATGTTCCTGGACCACTAGCTTTACTCAATGATTGTTTGAGGAGAGATTATTTTACATTTACATAACATAGATAATACTGCTAATTTTATAAGAATGCTTAGGATGAGGCATGCAATTACAAAAAAAATTCAGATGATCATATAAAAGACTGTTTGGGGCCATGCCTGACTTTATCTCTCCCTATCTCCACCACTGGCTCAGGTCCTCATAGGGGTACTGGTTCACCCTCTTCCCTTGGAAGCACCACCATCCACTAAAAGATAGACAGGCACAACTATCTTTTCTTTACATATGGGCTATGGAAAGGGAGATATCTAAATCACCCTGGGCAATTTCAGGGAAGGCTTCCCCCAGAAAAGTGATGCTTAAGCCAAGGCTTCTAAACTGAAGAAATAGCCAGGCAAAATAGGTCATAAAAGCATTCGGAGGTTTTAGTGTACACAGACCTGTAGGCGTGTGAGACAGCATGATGTGATGAGAAATTGCAAGCAATTTTGTATGACTGGAACATCTGGCTGGTGTGGGGAACTTCGGAGACACATGCATTATCATTCCAAGGTGCAAGAAGGGAAGTGGAGGGGAAAAAAGATGTTGAATCCAAGAGTTCTCTGTTCCAGTCAACAGGCGGCATTGTTGGCCCAGGGCACCTTTGTGGTTATCCAGAGCAAGTGGCCTTGGGAAATTTGAGAAAGCAGATGGTGGTATGAAGATAGCCAATTGTAGATGGGAGACATTTAAAAATAGGTTTTTATAACTACAGAAAGAGTTGTAATCATATTTGCTACTTGTTACTTCATTCAGAGACTCTGAATGAGATAAACTATAGTCCCTGCAAGCAACTTCACCAGATGCTAAAGTTAAGAAATTAGAGGACAAACTATCATCTTTCTCATCATGGAAAAACACCATCTCTTCATGCTGACCTGCCAACATATCCGAACAACAGTGTTGGAAATTCTGCATTGTAACTTCTTGACCTACCACGACTACCAGCACTTGTTAATCTATCACCTTATATGATACCAGAGGACATTTACAACCTTCTCCTGGGAAACAAACATTTGAACAATATGTCATTGATAAACAATGCTTAGTAATAAATATATCAGTTGCAGACAATCAAGTTAATTAGCAAAAAGTTCTAGTGTCATTAAAGAAACCAAAATGAAAGTAACAGACTTTACCTACCATGCCTCTCCCTTTTTTCAAGACACAGGACACTATTGGCTCTGTCCTTTGTCCAGGTGACACCACTTCTCAGTTCACAGTCTTGCATTTTGGTTGAGGCCATTTCTTCTGATCAGTTTTTGCACCTTCGAATCAGAACTAAATTCCTTCTACTTTGGATGAACTAAACAGAGATTGTAGCACAGGCCATAGCACATCTTTTAACCCTTAACCTCACTGGGAGCTCCCATTTCCCCAAGGCACTGTATGATAACCTAAAAACATCACTTCCATGTTTAGTTTGGGATCATTATTTTCAAACCCCTGCAGACAGTATAATCTACTGGTAAAAAACAAAACAAAACAAACAAACAACAACAACAACAACAACAACAAAAACACAGGTTTTGGAGCCAGAAAGAACTGAGTCTAAATTCTGGCTCTGTAACAACTAAGCTGTAATCTTGGGCAAGTTGTTATGTAAATATTCTAAGCCTCATTTTCTTCATCTATGGAATCAGAAGAATAATTGTACCTGCATCAGAGGTTTGTGATGAGGATAAGCTATGGCCAAGCAATTAGCATAAATCTCCTGAGCGCATAAGTCATTAAATTACTTTTAACATTAACGTCCTGGTTTCCCCCAGCCACTGCATGTGACAATCTCCTCAATCCCTAACATCAATGGACAAGCCCCTCTCAAACACATTATATCCATCACTTATGAGGCAAAAATACTTAGACTGCCATCTTAAGTGCTAAACTTAAAAAAGAAATGTTTCATTGCTTATTTTCAGAAACACCTTTCCTTTCTGACTTGGATGAAATCACTGGAAGATAAACAGATTAGAAGAAAATCAAAATAACCGGAGTGAATAGTTTTTGAAATTGCTAAAATAAGTTGCTAAAAACAAAGACCCCTGGAGAAATTATAGCATAAGCTATTAGTTTTATATTTACATCTTCACTTAAATATCCACCCACTACCAAAATTGTAAATCAGTGTATAAGATGTTATATTGGGAAAAGGAGTGGTGTTAAAAAAAATCTTTTGATACTTGGTTGGGTCTGCTTTCATCTTGCCAGAAGCAAACTAATATTAACCAAAGTATGCCAAAATATAAAAGATGACAGTCTCAGAAAGAATGGGATAAGATCAGAGGAAAAGGGGTCAGGAAAAAGGGCTTTAATTACCTATGGTAACGTACTTCCAATACCACCTCCTAATTGCAATGATAGTAATAGTAGCAATGACAACAACTACAACCATTTATTCAGTCCTTATGTCCCAAGCAGTGTGCCAGGTGCACTATTTTAATTATGCCATTAAATATTTACAACAAGTCTATGAGATTTTGTAGAAGAAACCAAAGCTTAGAAAGATATACCCTGGGTCGAGCACGGTGGCTCACGCCTGTAATCTCAGCACTTTGGGAGGCCGAGGCGGGTGGATCACGAGGTCAGGAGATTGAGACCATCCTGGCTAACACGGTGAAACTCTGTCTCTACCAAAAATACAAAAAAACTAGCCAGGCCTGGTGGCCCTCACCTGTAATCCTAGCTACTAGGGAAGGTGAGGCAGGAGAATTGCTTGAACCCGGGAGGCAGAGGTTGCAGAGAGCCGAGACTGCGCCACTGCACTCCAGCCTGGGCGACACAGTGAGACTCCAACAACAACAACAAAAAGAAAAAACAAGAAAGAAAGAAAGAAAGAAAGAAAGATATACCCTAAAATGTTTCTCTGGCTAACACATTTCTACCAATTCATCAAAGCCTAGCTCAAATCTCACTTCCTTAGAAGCTTTCTTCCTTTTCCCTGGTCACCTCCTCCATCCCACATCCAGTTTTTCTTTCTCCAATCATTTTGAAGTTTGTTTTTGTCTTTTCTTTTTAAATAGACACACTTGGAAATATAATCACACATGGATATTTGGTTCTACTGTTCTTTCACAGAATGCTGAATGGGTTGGGTCTCTAAATGTAACTGTGACACTTTAAAGATAGGTTCTCAGCTTTGCCCCAAATATAGAGCAGGATGTAGGGCAGATTCTATACCTACAGAATCTGATCTAAGCCTATATATCTATTAAATTGCAATAAATTGGATTTTTGCCCTTTACCAAGTTTCAGAATTCATACTTATTTTCAGCTTGATATGTTGGACCAAGGGCAGAGAAATGTTGTTGTCCTGCAGAGGGCTCCAGCCACAAGAATGTTGTGGAACAGGAAAGGAAGTCATTTTTTATCATTGAACTCAAAAGCTTCTTTTCTCATATGAATCAAAGGTGTATCTTATCTCCCAGATATTTCTTCTGAGTCCATCAGTGGCTGGGCCTGCCACCCTCCTATAAAAGGAGAGTAGACAAAGAGAAGCAGAATGTGATTTGGCAGCAAAGGACATTTTTTCCCGGCAGAAAATGGAGTGACTTTTAGCTTATCTGTTGTCACCTTGTTAATGTGGTCATTGTTCTTCAAAATAAAATCTCCTCTTCTTACCCACGATGTCTTTTGTGTAAAAGTAAATATATAAATACTAAAAAGGCAACTAAAAATTCAGTGGAGAGAGGTAGAAGGGCAAAAATAAAAGCCTAATCAAGAGAAGCAACAAATCAACTCTTTCTTACGGAAAAACACTCAACACACAATTATCTTAATTCTCCCAAGTGGTTATTTTGCTTGCTTTCTGAGACAGGTGTGGAAAGCACTAGAAATCCATGGCCCCTGTCATCACCCCTGGTTTTCAAAGCAGGAACTATAGGCCTGTATTAGTTGGGATGCAGAATTTGTCATCCGTTTAAGCCTAGGGCTATGTGGCTGTTGATGTGTGCCCCTGGCCTGTTCTCAAACACATCCTTATTCAAAAATTAATCATGCAGCTCTTACTTGCCTGTGAATGTTTCCAGGGATAAAAACTTAGATGGAAGAGGGAGCTTAGTTGTTAATGGCTAAATGTCATCCATGGCAAGCATAACACAAAGACAAGGTGGTGAGAGAAGAGTGATTTACTCTATTTTGAAGAACAAATGAAAACTTCCTCCTCACTTAATTGCAAAGGTGGGATCAAGAAGGGAGCAAAGACAACATTCCTGGGAGGCCTCAGTGCCTTGAAGCTGAGGAAGCATTTGCATCTTTCCTCTTATTGGAGCTTGACATTTGACCTCTGGACGCTGAAGAACCAGTTCTGTGTTTCAGTTGTGAATGGATATGGCTGAGATTAATTCCCTTCTGGATGTCCTTTCTGCCATTTCAGGAGCCAGGGGGTGCAGCTACATTCAAGATCAATGAGTTATAGCCACATGCAAGGCCATGAAAAGCAATATCCTTCAGGAGAGTGGAGTTTCCATTATTCTTGCTGAGCCAAAAGGAGTAGGAGAGAGAGAGCCATGCTACCCAACAAAGTGTTCAGAAGTACAGGGTGGGTTTCAGAGAAAATTAGAAGATTCTGCTTTGAACACAGATAAGTAACTTCCACTTCAGTCTACCTCTATATACAGTGGAGTTCTGCAGGATGGAGAGAGTGTGGATAGCAGATTACAGTTGCTTATAGCTTCCTGCAGCCTTATCCCTTCCTAAATCTTACTATCTCCTCCATCACCTCCTATGCCCTGCAGACTCAGAGAAGGCAAGAATCAACCAAAGGCAAATAGGCATTTTTTAAAACTCACCGAAAACTTGATACGTCTTAACCTACTTATCCTGACAAAAGTCAGTTCAAAAGTCCTCTCCTCCATCAGCTTCACTTGGCTTCCCATGCCACCCCACAAGAAAGAGTTGGTTCCTCCTTCCTGTGAATGGGCCTCAAGGCACTGTGTTTAACCTTTCTGGTGTTCATGGGTCAGTATTCTCCTGATGCTATGGTTTGAATGTTTGTCCCCTCAGAAACTCATGTTGAAACATAATCTCCAATTTAACAGTATTAAGACGTGGGGTCTTTAAGAAGTGATTGGGTTATGATGGCTCTTTCCATAACCAACGGATAAATAGATTAATGGGTTAATGGATTAAATGGATTAATAGATTAATGGGTTAATGGATTAAATGGGTTATCACATGAATGGGTTAGTTATCACAAGAGTAGATATATTATAAAAGCCAGCTTGGCTCTCAATGCAACCCCCCTATTACCCTACGACGCCTTCCACAATGTTATGACACAGCATGAAGCCCTCAACAGAAGCCAACCAGATGCAACCACTTGATCTTGGACTTCTCAGCCTCTAGAACTGTAAGTAATACATTTCTTTTCTTTGTAAATTACCCAGTCTGTGGTATTCTGTTATAGCAACAGAAAATGGACTAAGGTACCTGACTTGGAAGTCCTCAAGAACAGAACTGTGACTTAGTCATGTTTGAAACTCAGAGACAAGCCTAATGCCCAGCACAGAAATGCTGCTCCATAAAGTTTTGCTCCCCAAATGCTCACTTCCCTCAAGGCTCTGGCTATAATGTGCAGTCAAAATCCTACAGAGGGGAAAGCAACCCAGCTGGGTAGCCAGGAAAGAAGCCAGATCTGGGGTAAAGAAGCTCAAATAGTTCATTGAGGAACACCCCACAAGAGAAAATGAGATCAAGACAGTTTAGGGGAATTTCTGAATGGTGAGTTTTTGTGCTGAGTTTTTTCCTGGATTGCCTTGGCATGCTCAATTCAGTGTAACATTTGGCTGCATGCCCTCCCCTAGGCACACTGTTGGTATTTCATGTCCCATCTGCCAGTGTCTCTGGAGGACATTAGGATAAGCAGTTTGATCCAGAAAGGATACCCACTGTCCTGGCCCTCTGCCCAAGACACACAAATGGAGGGCACTTCCCAGCCACAAATCTTTTGCCTGTGCCAGTGATGCATTACTTTTGCTATTATTATCCATAGCAACCATGGATTGAGCATCTACTAAGTGCACCATGCTAAGTCCTTTGCCTGAATTCTTTCATTTCATCATTATTTAAAGAATACAACAGGCAGATATTATTATCTCCATTTTAGAAATAAGGAAGTTGTGATCCTATAACTTAGTCACACAACTGATAAAGGGCAGAGTAAAGATTCACATCCAGATCTGGCAGACACCAAAACCCATTTTCCTCACACCATGCTGTCTTGCCCAAAACTAACTATTCAGAGGATGAAACCAACAACAATAAGCCCACATAGAAAAACCAACGGAAATTACCAAAGCTATACTGTGAGGTAAATTTATAGTTTTCAATTCCCACATTTTTTAATGAAACATTCAATTTAAGAAATATTTTTAATAATTAAAAATCTCAAGTAAAGAGCATAAAATCAGATACATTAATTTTAAAATACAGAACATCAGTAAAATTGACAAAATGGTCTTTGCCATGAGACAGTGGCAGCCTATGCCTTGCTCCCTCTGAATGCAGGGTTCCCAGGAATGAACTAAGGGACCTAAGATGACGTTGATACTGACATGAAAGCTTTGCTTCTGGGAAAGACAAATGCCCAGAGATCTGGGAACACATAATGACAATAGCTGTTGTACTCTCTGACCACTGACTATGGGTTGGCATAAGGGTCTGTGTCTCTGAGAATTTGCCTGATCAGCTTAAGTGATTCTCACACCTGCCCAAGCCTCCAGGACACCCTTCTAAGCTAGATGCAACAGAAGCCTGAAATTTGAGTCACACGCCCACTTTTCCTGAAGACCATCCTATCCCTGGTAAGCCTAGCCCAAATATAGTCTATTAGCTACAACATCCAGGACGTGGCTGTGCCTTCCTCCCGACTGGGGAAATTTGGCAAGGGTTGAGAAGGAAAGAAACCAGAGAGTTTGTTTTTCCCTGCATTATTCCTATGCTTATAAGGCAGTCATGAGAAACAATTGTTTCACGGCTTTAAATATAGTAAATAGAACTCCCTTTGAGATTCCAGTTTGAAAGCTGGTGAAGATCAGAGCAACTCCATTGTTTATGTAATAAACACACACCCAAACCTCTAATATTTTTATAATGAAACCTGGTGGTAATAAAATTTGTGTTAAGGTAAAAGCGGTCATTTTCCCCTCAGCTTTTATTGTGCTGAATGCAATATCTGCCAAGTCCTACTTGAAGGCATCTTTGATTAAGGGCCTAGTCTTCCCACTTGTGAGCCATCCAGAGTTGGCAGGAGTACCATGACCTTGCTGAGACTAATGCCCAAAGATAGCCAAACTCATGACATGCCAGCAGCTTCAAAAAAGTTGAGCCCTCTGCCAAGTAGCCCTGTCACCACCACCAGCCCCACCCAGTCCCTTCCTGGTCTGTCAGCCACGCGTAGGCCTTGGATCTTCAACTCTTGAGGGAAAACTGGGTCAAGCTATTCTAAAGGCCTTCTCATCTTTTGTATTGAGCCTAAACTGAAACTTCTGGCAGGGCCTTATTTCTTTGGTACTCTCTCCCATTACTTAGTTCTTCAGGCCTAATAAATAAAGACTATCTGGTTGTTGGACGTTCTCTCCTGAATCCACTGATCTGTATGAAAATGTATGAACTTAGGCCCTTAATTGTCTTCCTTGGTTCCCTGAGGGGAATTGGGGGTTTGAGTGGGAGTGCAGTTCTTACTTCTTACCTAAATCAGTGATTCTCAACCCTGGCTGCACATTGGAATCCACCTGGGGAGCTTTAAAAACATGCACGTTATCTGGACCCACTCCCAGATATTCTGATTTAATTGGTCTGGGGTGTTTAATTGTTATAATTGGCCTGCCCCTCAAATAATGGTTATTTATCATAAATATATATGATATTAAGGACTTGTATTTGAACAACTTCTCTGCCACAAAATTCAGAAACCACAATGTCCTGAACAAACTGATAGAGGCTCCATGACACCCGTTGGAAGCTGCCTGGTTCACAGGCGTGCTTCCTTCTTCTCCTGAGGGATCTTAAGTAACAAACTTGCACACAATAGTGCCTCCCCATCATCATGGCCTGGAAAGGCAGCTCAGAGAGAGTGTTCTCAGACAGCAGGTAGAACAAACCCTTCATTAAGAAAGGCTGCGTACACAGTGTTGGTAGCAGTTGGGCTAATAGGAGACCCTTAAAGCTTGGCCCTGTGTCAGCCTCTGCAGAGGCAGTGGAGGCAAAAGTGCAGTGAAGGGGTTTAGCTGAGGCAAGGAGAGTGGCCAGCATCAACTGTCACACTAGCCACCTCCTGCAGAACAACCTAAGAGCACATAGCAAGAAATGAGAGTAAGGCACTGTCCTTGACATTAAGGAGCCTGAGTTACAACTGAAGGACTAATAACCCCAGTGCTGGAAGAATACTGTAAAAAGTTCAATGCTTTTCAAAGAGGGTTCAGTTGCATGGCCAACCTTATATGATAAAGAAGTATAGTGAAGGAGGGCTTAGAGGACTAAAGAAAGCAAGACAGGCCCCACAGTGGTTTAACAGATTTGTGTAAGGCCATTGAAGATGTAACAGAAACTAGAGGTGGGGGGATTTGGTCTGGGGACTCTCAGTTCAGGGCTGTTTTGGGGACACTGAGAGATAAATAAATCTTTCTCTGTAATCTCAGGATGAGGGTAAGATACTGAGGAATTCCAAGAAGACTGGAGGGGGCAGTGCTGGAAGAGAAGAAAGCAGCATAGGGCCTGGTGTGAGCCCATGCAGGATGGGGCCCCTTCCCAGCAGTCCTGAGCTAGAGCCCTGGAATCCTGCCCTGGAATCTCCACTTGTGCTACCCTCTGGCCCTTCTTTAAGATGTTCAAATGTCAGAGCAGAAGAGAAGGAAGAAAGGGTTGTCCTCTCTGTCTTGGGTAGTTTGATGCCTCAAAAGGAGAGCAAAGGTGAAAACGTTGGCGAGCCAGTATGAGCAATGCAAGGTCCTCAAAGCTTAGGAGCCACTGACCCTAAATGTCAAAGTCAGCCTTGAGTGAGGGTCAAGTGCAGATTCCCCTCCTCACAGCTGTTCCTGTGAAAGGGCTCAGTTACATTGGGAAGCATACTTCTCCTCTCCCCTAGAACAGGAGGTGGCTACAGCACAAGCCCCTCTTCGTTAGACCTAGCCTCCCCCTCCCCTTTGTCTTGCCAGGAAATGCTGCAAACCCCAAATACCTGCATTCTTGGGCATGCAGCAGGCCAGAGCCATGCTTGGATTCCCGCTCTGCTCCTTAAGGAAGGGCCTTTTCTTTTATGCAAAGACGTCTCTGAATGCCAGAGAGCTGAAAGCTGATCTGCTTAAGTCAGCAAGCAGGGCAGGGGGGGATGGAGGGCGAGAGAGGGCAACCTTCTGCAAGGAGGATGGCAGATTTTCACAGAACCTCTGTGCTGCCTCTAGGGCTCCCCCCTGGAGGGGGAGATGGTCTCACCCAAGTGCTACACTGGCTGCTAATCCCTCCAGGGTTCACTTGGAATGGCAAATCAGGACTCCAGGGCAGCCTGGACACACCCTGTCTCCAGAGGAGGGGCTTAGCACTTTCCTTTTTCATCCCTGGAGCAGTTTAGGTCCCAGTGGGACTTCTTTACAGCCTTGCTACTCCAAGTGCAGTTGGCCAGGGGGTTAGGAGCATAGGCATCAACATAGGAGCTTGTTAGAACGCAGAGTCTCGGGCCACACCAGTTTAAGAAGCTCTGCCAAGTGCCATGTGGCTATGGAAACTATTAGCACACTGCCAGAGACAGGAAGCTGGACAAATACCCAAATCCAGGGAGCCACAGCAGCCCAGCCCCTACACCAACTGCCTGATCAGGAGAAGGAATACATTCCATCCCATCACTCCATCGCTGCCCCAGGTTGCCACCCATTCTTCTCACCAGGTTGGGGCTGGCTTACTTGGCTGTGAAATTTTAGGTTGGTGTGAGGGCGCGCTATTCAACAGGTCTACAAATATTTGCACACACACCGAAAGGACAAGAATGGTGGGGGTGGAGGCAATACAACTGGAGTTTGCTCTTTGCAGGTTACGAATCAATTTCTGATCCCTTCCCACCCACCCCCTACCAACACACACCACCTGTATCAACATGTTAGACTCTCGTGATGCTGATAACAGCAGTAATAGCGCATAGCAAGAATACTCAAACCACTTCGCAAACAGCAACCATCCTGGACCCTGTTCAGATCTTCCTCTTGGCAAGAAAGGGAGAGTTTAGGGACTTCCACGTCTTTGTCCTAAGAGCCTTATGTTTTCATGGCACATTATTTGCCTCCCACCTGAGCCCAGCAAGTGAATCTGTGTGCAGAAGCTGAAAGGGAAGAGAGAAGGAAAGAAGATAAACTAATGAAGAGTGGGAGACGAGCTTTTGCTTTGCAGTCCAGAGAGAACAATAAAAGAACTACTAGTGAGGCAGATGGACTTGCTTTTTTCTCATTTGCCAGATTTCTGCTGATGGCTGTGACTCCCTGTATTGGATACTTCTGATCCTCAATCATGTGCAGTAAGAACCAGAACGGGTGACTTCATTTCCGAAGAGGAACTGAATGGCGCTGAGGCTCTGGGATGCATTAAGACAGCCCAAATCAACAGAAAGTCTGGCTGGAACCTCAGAGAAATGACCCAGACAGAATCTTCAGCCTCCCAAGCATCTGTCAGTGGCATCAGTGGCTGGCATGGCCGTTGCCTAAAATCCTGCTAATTGCGCTGACCCCTCCCTTTAGCAGAGAGTCAGGCCCCTGATTGAGGGAAGAAAGCAAAGGGCTGGAGAGAAGGAGGGAAGGTCAGCCAGAGATGAAGACAGAAGAGAGAGAAAGCAAAGAGGGTGGCCCTGGGCTTTACAGGGATTTGTGTGGGTTCTTAAAAGCAATCATGGTGGCCTTTTGAGCAGAAAACCAAGCTAAGCTAGTATTTAAAAATCTTCTTCAGGGCCCCAATCTTGCCTCAAACAACAATCACTCATGAAAAGACTCTCACGAATGAAAGGAAATGCTGCCATTGTTTTATTTTTTCTGGGAAGTCATAATAGGTTTTAAAAGGTTAATCTCCCTCTCAGCCCTGTTTTTTCCCTTCCAGTGACCCCAAGCTGAAAAGGAAAAATATTTGCACTTGGTGTTTGAAAACCACCACAGTGAATTAGCTTTTGTTGTTCATGGCAAAGCCACTATTTAGCTGCCCAGAATCAAACCAGATGTCAGGGAAGAAAGAAGGCCCTGCATCCTGTGAACTTGCCTTTCACCTTTGCAGAAGGGCTGAGGGGAAAGCCGGGCTGAGATGGCAAAATAAAGGGAGTTTGGTGCTCAACAAACCTGATGTGCACTTTTGATGCAAGCACTGAGTAGCTCTTGCTGGGGTGCTGTCTGCAGGACTAGAGTGTACAGCTCTAGGACCCTGGATGCACAACGTCTCCTGATTTCCAGAAGTTTTCTTCTGTGAACACTAGGCCAGTAGCCCTATTCCCATAGGTAGCAAAGATCAGAGATGGAGAAGAGAATTAGGAGACAGAAATAAAACACAGAAAGAGATCAGCAGGACTTGCTGGAACATGAAATTTATCAGTGAAGATGAAAAAAAGAAACTGAAAGGAAAAGGATATATTTTCTTTCTGAGGCCTTCCGGAAGAGTATGAGGAGTAGATTATTACTCATTCTTGTTTTTCTTTAGGACACCACCCACCAACACTCACAGTTTAAATTGGGCAAACCCCCGCCGGCCACCACCCCCGCCAAAAAAAAAAAAACTCTTCCTATGGGTCTCAGGCTATTTATCCCCGTTTCCTAAATCTACAGCATAAGTAAACAGGAAGTTCTCTCTACATCAAAACTCTTTTTATCCACTCAGCAAACATTTAATAAGCTCTGACTTTGATCAAGTATTTCAGTGATACCAGAATGCTTTGGATACTATTCCTGCCCAGGAGTTTACAGCCTAATAAGGAATAGCTTTTCTCATTAGGGGAATATAATAATACAGTACAATAGTACAACAATAATAGCAACAGTAATAGTAAAAGGCATCATTTTTCAAAATCTAATGATATGTCAGTAATTGCACTTTATATACAGTAACATCTTTAATCTTCACAATAACTCTGCACAGTACTTTTTATTATTTCCATTTTATAGATATAGAACTGAGGCTCAGAGAACTTGACTAAGGCCACACAGCTATTAAGCTAGCCAGGGTTTGTTTGTTTATCACTGATGAAGCCCAAGTGCCTAGAACAGTACCTGGCACATAATAGGTACTCAATAAATATTTACTAGAAAGCAGCTGTGGGTGCAGGGGAGGGCTTTCTGGGGCGTTGGAGCTGAACTTTGAAGAATGGCTAGGACCTATGCAAAGGTGGTAAAAGGCACACCAAGAAAGAAGGAAATGAACAAATGTTTCTCTAAAAAAAAAAAAAAAAACTGTTTTACAAAATAGGAAAAAAAGATGGACAGGACGAAATAGCAGTCAGAAGAGGGATGATCACAGAGACTTGGGTCCTACTGTGACTGCCACCTATAAAGTGTGTGAACTTCACCAAGTCATTTAGTCTCTTGGTGCCTTATTTTCTTTATCTGCAAAATGGGGATAAGAATATTACCTACTTTGGCATAAGTTGTCAATTTCTTAGTAAACCTTCCACATTCTCCTTCTCTTTCAAATTTATAAAATCTCATTTAAAAAACTGCACCCATTGCCACACAACCAAAATTCTACATATCCAGGTCTCCCTTTTAGTTAGGGATTGCTACCTGGTCAATGTGGTCAAAGCAACTGTGGTACGGGATTTCTAGAAAGACTCCCCAGAAGACAAAGGGCATGTTCCTTCTTTCATCCTGATGCTTAGGCCAATGATGTGATGACTGGCACTCCAGCAGCTATCTTAGACTGTGAAGATGAGGGCCACAATCTAGGGATAGTGGAACTAGGAGCCGGAAGAAGTCTCAGTACCTCATTATTGCTGAGTCTGCATACAAGCCCTTAACTTCTTTTACACAAGAGAGAAATAAAGTTTCATCTTTTTAAAGCCTTTGTTGATCCCCAATAGATACATTTACCTCAAGGAGTTGCTGGGGGAATTAAATAAGATACTACAGATCAAGTAATTAGTGCTTGGTCTTATACATACTACGCACTGAAACGAATCTTAGCAATCATGTTTTGTTGCTGTTCTTACCACTATTATCATCAATATCATTACAAAATCTAGAATAGTCCCCTATTCTGCATTAGTCTGAGCCACCTTCATTCAGTTATTTAATTGTCCATTTGCTTAAAAATCCCTAGAACTGTGTCTTTCATGAGAACCTAGTCATAAATCTTCCTAATATAGAGTCTCTGATAACAAAACAAAATGTTTCTCTCTGAATTTCATCACTAAATCATCCACACAACCAACAATAATGAAGATTTAGGTCTGTTAGTGAAAGGAGGATTAATAGGATTAATAGGATTTCTGAGCATGGAGGATGGAAAGCATTAATTATATTTTAAACTTGGTCAAATATCCCTTTTTGGAAAACTCCATGGTAACCTGATGCCTCAAAAGTCTCTCCCTTTTCCCAACCAAATAAACCTTTACATTTCAGGACACATATGAAAAAAATGTAAAGATGCAATTTGCTGAGAAATTTCTGAGAGTCAGCATTATATGCTGGACTCCAAGAGATTTGCCAAGGACTGTGGATATTTTGACTTACATCTCTGCTTCTTAGTGTCATTGACAGATTGTGTGATTTGTTCCTGAACTTGATCAATGAATGCTTCTTAGAAGATCTAAGAAAAGAAATAAAGACAATGGGCTAGAATGAGTGGTTCTCATTGGTCAAAGGACTAGCTGCATTAAAATTACCAAACACTGAACTCAGGAAAACTATAGAATCTCAGGCCTCACTCCAGACCCACTGAATCAGAATTGCTGGAGGTGGGGCCTGGGAATCTGTATTTTTAAAGCTGCCCAGGTGAGTCTGAGGTACAGTCAGGTTTGAGACTATTCATAAGTGCCCCTCCTCCCAACTCTGCCTAAGATTGGGTTATCTAGAAGCAAAGTCTAAGTTAAGACTGACACTACTGTTCAAGTAATGTATGGAGTGCTCTTAGTAGAAGGGGCATGAAGGAAGCTGGCTATGGTAAGGGAAGGGACTGAGCAGGAGTATAGTCTCAGCTGGATATTTGCTCCAGCCTGATCCCAAGGAGATCTCTGGGGCACAAAATGCACCACAGAGCTGGTCTCACCTGGAGGTCTCTGGGGAAGAGGGCAGCTATAGCATTTAGCAGCCATCACTCACAGCAGCTGGAGGACCGATGCACTAGCTTGTAAAGGAGATGTAGGCAGGGCATTAACAGCATCCACTACCAGCTCCGACCTGCTAGGAGTTGTGGTCAGCTTTGCACTCCACTAGGGCTCTAATGTCCCTTTGCTGGCTTGACCCAAGGTCCCCTTTTACAGAAGAGTCTTGGATATGAGTTTAACTTGCAGGAAATGTTTCAGATGAGACTGGGTGCATTCAGGGTGGTATGGCCTTAGACTGCAGGAAGGGTTTCAGAATTCGATACTATCCTTTCAGTGGCCAGGGCCACCAAGCTGGCACACTAGATTACCAATGCATCCACCGGGGTTATCATTTGCATGCTAAGTTGCACTAGGAGTTGGCCCAAAGTCAATTTCCCAGAGCCCTTCTCATGAGTTCCAGCGATATCCACTCACATGCTCCATAACCGGTGACTCAGGGAATCTGGCCACCTGGCGATTTTTACCCTCTCTCTTCTCCCTTGACAAATCAAGATGCAGGCAACGGAACTTCCTTTGCCTTATTCTTGATGAGTCCCAAATAGGTCAGATCACTTTGGAGGGTGGCCAGAAGCTAATTTTGTATTCGTCACTGACCTGTTTCGTTCCTCTGGCATTTCAGGAAAAAGTTGGGTGAATGCCTTTTCTTCTTGTTTGCCTGAGTCCCCACTCCCTGGAGCTAAATTTGTAGCCCAGGCCAATGTGGTTTATTCAGAGCTACTGCTACTTGTCAGTGGATTGCTGCCCAAGCTTGCTTGCAGCCCATCTGCTGGATTCCTGTACATATGTGAACATGTGTGGAAAATTAAAGGCCTGGCTGTGGCCTGGAGCTGCCTTGCCCCTCAGCTGCTCCAGCCTCCATCCACCAGGCCTGATGCCAGTGTCTGTTGCAGCCATCCTCACCACATGGTCAAGAAATGGGGAACCTCAAGGATAAAGCACTCAGGACCCAGTTCCTGAGTCCATCAGTTGCTTTTCATCAGGAGATCAACCAAGAAGAGTTTACATAGTACTCCATACCACTGTGGAGCCCCACACTACTCAGTCTCTGCTCTCATCAAGGAAGTGTTGCCATTTTGGTTTCTATATCAGGGCAGAAAGCCAGGACAAGAAGCAGAGAAGGGAGCAAGAAGTGAGGAGTGCTGCAAAAAAGAGAACAGTATGCTTTGCTTTTGTGATTCATTTTAACTCAGGAGGAAGCACAACACTTCCAACCAAAGTCTGGAGCTAGAAACAGGAAATATCCAGGCCTGACTCAACTGTCTCTTAAATTAAAGCTGTTCTTTAATTGCAAGATGTCAATCTCCCTCTCCCCCTCACCCCAGATTTCATTGTTTGTTTTGTTTTCAGGCATTTAGTTGTTGTTTTCCCTTTTCCTTCATACACTGAGAAATATCTGCAGATGAGCCTGCAGGGCAATCTGGCCCTACTGTAATAACAGAAGTCACAACTCTTAACTCTCTCCTCACTGTTTCCACTAAATCTAAAGCCAACATGCAATGGAAGTTTCTTCATGGTAATAATATAATAATGATAAACTTAATGGTTTATTCATTCAGTAAATATTTATTGAACACCTACTATGTGTCAGGCATGGTTTTAAGTTATTTGTATGTGCTACTTCGGTTAATTCTCACAGCAACTCTACAAGGCAGACAATAGTATTACCTCCATTTTACAGATCAGGAAACTGAGGTGTAGAGAGGTTAAACAACTTGCCCAAGGCATTGGAAGTGGTAAATGGCAGAGCCTGGGCTCCTGACCACTATGCTGGGTTACCCCAAGGATAAACGGTAGAGAACCCATTATCCTGCCTCAGAAAGCACAGATTTACCATCTCCCATCCAATTTACCATCTCACATTCCAATCCTAGTACAACAGACAATAAGCAAGAGCAGGATTGAAATCCCAGCTACCCACAGGAAACATCTGTCACTTGCTTTGCCGAGTTTCAGGAGGAACATTCACGTGTAGACAGCGCTGTGTGTGTATGAGTGTGAGTCCATGGGTGTAAGCACGCAGATGCATGCATGAGTGGCTACATATACTCCCTTATGCGATGCTCTCCCTTGAGCCTGGATAATGAGTTCCCATATCAAATGAAGTTGAAAACAACACTCTAACCTTCCCTCTTTGCACAGATCCCCACTGCTGCTTCCACAAACTGGGATTAGAAAAGAAAAAAGCACTAACACGCCCTTCTGACAAGGCTGGGGACCCTCATCCTGGGCTTGAGCTGCCTCTCGGTATTGAAACCTTCCACTTGGCAGAGCTCCAGTTTTAGCAAGAACAATTATCAAGTACCTGATCACCACAGGGAGTCCAAAGACAAATACATACAAATAAAGACATTTTGGGAGAAGGAGTGAGAGAGTCTGTGGAGCTGCCATGTGGGCCCCCAAGTTCCCAGTTTCGAACCTTTTGCCCTCCAGGCTGGCACTTCCTCTTCCTTTCTCCAACCCTCTGGCCTTACAGAAAGAAAATTTTCATTCCACCACATATTACTTTGACCCTTCCTTCACAACAAAGTGAAAAACACCTGATAGTGGCTTAAGCCTGTCCTAGGGTTCTTTGCATTTTAATGGAAATTAAACCTATTGCTGAGAGGACCAACCTGGAATGGTAAAACCAGAGGCATCAGCCAGCAGGTAGAAGAGGATTTGGGCATGGGAGAGGAGGAGAAACCATGGGGTTTTCTATAGTTCTAGAACTAGCTAACTCTTCACCTAAGATTGCATGAGGATCCTAGTAAAAACAAAACTGTATTAACTGTATTTTACACAGAAAGGAGAAAGAACATTAAAATGGTCCTAGGAGCAAGACCATTCAGGAAAAGAGAGACAGCATTAGATAATCACTGAGGTCCCTAATAGTTCTAGCACTCAGATTGAACTTTTGTTCATCTTTTGATGACTCTGGTACCTTTAGTGTGAGTGCTAAAGAAAAGCTTGGCTTCCCCAATCCAAATGTATTCAAGATGGTGCACAGTTGCTATATTAGTTATGTAACTCCTGATTCTGACTTGATTGTATTAATTGAAAGGCATTTTGTGCCTAGCCAGTAGTATTGTGTGGTCATTGGTCTCCGACACTCTGCACTGTGGCCTTAGAAACAGAAAAGTTAGGGTATCTGATTCAACACGGAGCCCAGGAAAACTTCAGTCTTGGCATGACATTTAGCATGAAATCATTTCAACCAGAATGGTGCTAGCCCTCACTGAGTTCCTGATGGGTGCCAATTAAGTTTATTTAGCTTGGCTACCTCAGATAAGGAAATTCCAGAAGCTTTCCAGTTCATTTTAGATTCATTTTAAATGACATCTTGCACCCAGATGCAGAATTCTTGTTGAGTCCAACATTAGGAGAATGGATATGATGGAATTATAAGATTGGCTAAAAGCTTAAGCAATCAACTTGGGGAAGGGGGAATATTAGAGGGAGATAAAACTCATTTTTCTCATTTGCCCATTCAATGACAAACAATTGACCAGCTACAAAACTCGCAGCAATGGGATCAAATGTTTAGACTTGGAATTCATCTTTTTCATTTGGAGAGTAATAAGTAAGAGATCCCCATTGTGTCAAATGGAGCAACTTTTCATTTTCCTATATTCAAAATGGCTTGGAAGTGATGCAGTTCACAAACAGAACAAAATCTTTAAATAACTCTGTACAGACTTTCTTCGGCTCTCTCCTTTCAAACTTGTTAAATTATTTTTGCTGCCTTTGAGTTATAAGATGCTAACCTCAGAGCTGCATTTTTGGCTTAGAATTTCATTCCATTCTGTCCCTTTACCTTTTGGATAGCATACCATTGAATGAAGGCAAGGAGACAAAAGGCAAGAATACCTGCTCTAACTTTCTGACACTGATATGGAGTTCATCACTAAGAACTTAGCAAACTTCCCGGTGCTTAGTTCAAATAAGCATAGCAGCCTGCTCTAAGTCCACAGCGTCATCCCATTGAAGTTTCTGACATGTTCAACCAGAAAGAAGTCCATTCTAGGGCTGGCTGGGGGCTGCAGCATATTTCACAGCTGTTTCAGAAACAAGGTGAGATTATTCTAGTTATGTGAAAACATCAAATGAGAAAGTCCTGGAAGCCAAACTGAAAGGGAACCTGCCATTGCAAACTATGGCTGCACAGTGATTCTCCCACCCCTACCTGTCTCTTTGTCCAATATCTCAACTTGCCTATGAAGAAATCCATCATGGTACCAGTTTTCTAGGCAAATAATGAGGATGAGTAAGTTTTTCCTAATCAAATTTCTAAGCACTGAAGAACAAAGGGACAGAATAGGTAAGAAAAGCAGAAGATTAAAAGTTTAGATCTGCTGTCTCCAATATGGCAGCCCCTAGCCATATGTGGTTATATAGCACTTGAAATGTGGCAAGTGTGAATAAGGTACTAAATTTTTAATTTCATTTGATTTTAATTAATTTGAATATGGATACGGCATTCAGTTATTGGAAAACTTTTAAGTACATTTGGAAGAATCTGGATTTGTGAATCTACTTTTTTAAATTTTATAGAATTATATGAAATCTAAATACAGATCAAGTATTTCTGATGAAAATTTACCATCTGAATTCAGATGTGCAACAAATGTAAATACACACTGGAATTTGAAGACAGTATAAAAAAGAATGTAAGCTATCTCATTAATACTTTATATTAATTTTATATGATTTGATTTTTATGATTACACTTTATGTTGATTTTATATGCCAAAATGATAATATTTTGAAAACAGTGGGCTAAATAAAATTCATTATTAAAATTAATTTCGCCAATTTCTCTTGCATTTTTTAAATGTCTACTAAAATTTTTAAAATTACATAAATGACTCACATCACGTTTCTAATGCACATTGCTGGCTTAAAATGAACAAAAGCAATACATTTCAAACTGAAGGATTATAAAGTGTTGAGAAGAAAATATGGGTTTTTAATCAGCTAAGAAGCAAATTAATTCATGGTGATTTGCAGTAAGTAGCAACTCCCCATTGTGTGGGCTAAGTTAGAGGTTTCAGTTCATTGGACGTTTCTATTCTAAAGCTGGCTGACACTTGGCCATTGTGTTCTAGGGCAGTGGTTCTCAAGTTTTGTTCAGGGAACCTCTGGGGGTCCCTTTCAGGGAGTCTGCAAAGTCAAAACTATTTTTATAATGATATTAATACACTACTTGCCATTTTCACTCATTCTTTCATAAGTGACATGTGATACCATACCAGATGGAACGTAGGGGCAGATATGAGAATCCAGCAGTCTTCTATTAAGCCACATTGCTTGCTAGTCAAGAGATTTGCAAAAAAGTACAAGAATGCCATTCTTCTCATTGACATTTTTTGTTTTGAAAAATATAGAATTTTTCCTCAAAATATTTTATTTATAAACATGTAATATATATAATGTAGTATATGTAATTATTGTTTATTGATTTTGAAATAAATTACTTTTGTTTCTCATTTTTCATTTCTAATATGATAAATATTTATATAACTCATACAAACAAAAGCACTCTGGGGCCCTTAATAATTTTTAATAGTATAAAACCATCCTGATCTGTAAGTTTGACAATTGCTGTTCTAGAAGGGCTTTGTAGCAGATGCTGTTGTCATCTTTTCCCATCATGCCTTGGCTCACCTCTAAGTCCACTTGTTGCCACTGTGACCATTTCCCACCACAAACATCCAGTTCTCTCTGTTGTTTTGCCTGAGGTCTCTCTCTCATGCTGCAGGACTATTAATGAGGGTCCAAAACCCACGGATAACCAAGTGTTAATTGATAGTAGAATGGATAGAGAAATTCTTGTGTTTCACACCATGGAATATTATACAGCAATGAGAATGAACAAGCCACTGTGACATGCAGTATGGGTGAATCTCAGATATAATGTTGAGTAAAAGCTAGACACAGGTTGTATGATTCCATTTTTCTAAAGTTAAAAATCAGGTAAATCTAATCTATGGTGTTAGAAATCAAGACAGTGATTTCCTTTGGGGAGGAAGAACAGCTCATGGGGTATCCTGGGAAGCTAATAACGTTTTAAGTCTTGACCTAGTAGCCGGTACAGGAGTGTGTTCACTTTGTAATAATTCCTTGAATTGTATGATTTGGATGCTTTTATGTATGTATGTTAGACATCACTCAAAGGGTAAAAAAATAAATCAAATATTAATTATCGTTTTTACACCATGCTCTGCTAGGCACAGAAAAGGATAAACCAGAATTTTCAGACATGGCTTGTAGTTTTGCCCTTTCATTAGTCCTTGTGAGAAATAAATAATACTAGAAGATTTCATTTGGAGGTAGGCAGTTTGGGGGGAGCTGTCCTGCCTAAACAGTACAATGACGTATATTTAAATTGACTTTGAATGCCTTTATTTGCTTAGAACACACACAGCATCTCAGTCCCCACCACTCCTTAGTATGCTATGCCAACTCTGTCACAGGTTGAAGCTGGCTGCCTGGTTGTGTAGGCAATTGAGCTTGAGACCTACAACTCCAATGATAATTTCAGATGTGGCCCAAGCTGTTGTGCTATGCAGACCCCACAGGCTACACTGACAGTGAAGGCCCAGGGTGTGGCTACAGAGGGCAAGGAAGGGTGCTGGCATGAGGAAGAAAAGCATGGAGGATGGCGGTGTGTCAGGTTGTGTTCCTTTCTTCTACTGAGGGAGACAGTGAGGAGAGACTGAGAGGCCAGGATTCACAGAGGGCACCACTATGTAAGGGACATGAATGTGGCCTCACCAGCAGGCCCCTGGGGATATTTTTCCAGTCAAGAAATCACTTTTTGCCATCTCTATCACTTCCAATACCCTAGGTTCCTGTCAGTTGAGACTCATACCTATATCCTGTGGTTCACCCAGGTCTCTGGGGGAGACTGTGAAGGCCTCTTGGAAGACTGAGCACTTCACCCCGACCTTCAACAGGAACAAGCTACATCTCCTAGCGTAGCCTCTGTTCCACCTCCCCCCTACCCCTACCCTCACTTCCCACAGGCACATGCAAATGAAAGAAGGAGAAAGAGGCTGGGCTTCACTGTCTAACATGACTCCACCACCACAAGGAAGGCTGGGGGATTTAGTCTTCCTGGCCGTGTGTCCAGGAAGAAGAGAAGAACATGCATACTGGTAAGCAGTAGCTGCCTCTGCCTCATGTTAATTCCCTTCTCCCTGCCTGGAGAGTCAACAACATTTTGCAGGGGACATCAAAGAGGCCACTGAGGGCTGGCCACAGTGGCTTGTGCCTATAATCCCAGCACTTTGGGAGGCTGAGGCAGGAGGATCACTTGAGCCCAGGAGTTTGGGACCATCCTGGTCAACACAGGGAGACCCCTCGTTTCTATTATACAAAAAATAAAAGAAAAAAATAGCAGGGCATGGTGGTGCATGCCTATAGTCCCAGCTGTTTGGGAGACTGAGGTGGGAGGATCACTTGAGCTCTGGAGGATGAAGCTGCAGTGAGCTATGATCACACCATTGTACTCCAGCCTGGGTGACAGAGCAAGAACCCATCTAAAAAAATAATAAAATAAGAGGTCACTGAGAAACCCCTCTCTCCCTCTCTGCCTCTCTGTCCGGGCATTGGCCCGCCCATGGAGCCCTCCCATACACTTTGCCTCTACCGCTGATGTTCCTGACTGCTAGACCTCTCAGACCACACCTGATTGCAGGACACTAAATGCTTGCTCTGCTGGCCTGCAGCACCCATCGTCCTGCATCTGCCCAGGATCCTGCTCTGCGCCCTGCTGTCCAGGCCATTACCACACTCAGTGGGATTGCAACTCATTTCTGGTCATGGCTTGCTTACTGGGTGTACCCCAATAGCCTGGAGGCTATCAACTTATTCCTGCCCCAAGCAGGTACAGATGTAGCCTCAGGACCTAGGGCCTGTGCACACATCCCACCCTGAAGTGACAGGACAGCTGTCTGAGGTTCCAGAACATGATTTTGTTTAGCCATCAGGACTCCTGCCTTTGTTGGAGGAAGTGAAGTTGCTTCAAGACCACCACAGGTGGTTGGCAGACTGTCTTCATAACTGACAGACTCATTTTCTCTCTTAAGCCACTTAGAAATGCCTGCCCAAATACCAGGGCTCACAAGCCCATGTTGGCATTCAAGATGCCCTTGACTAGGGATGGATAAATGGGCATGGGAAGCTGCTTGCCAATGGCTTTTAAAGCCAAGGTACATTCTTTCCTTGGATCTCCAGGACTTTGAAATCTCTCTTGCCCTCAATAAATGAAATTTGAAAAGCAAGGGGGTTGAATGAAACCTGTGGAGTAGTGCCTCCCCACACCTACACTGGAGCCTTAGGAATCCAGACGCATTCAGTCAAATGGTCAAGGTTTGAAACTGAAACAAAGCAGGAGGTTTGTGTATGTTTTTAACTGAAGCTGAACAGCTGCAGCCCACCCAGCCTCCTCAGGGCCTTGCACACACAAACAAAAGCTATTCTCTCTCAGGTATTGATGGCTATTACACTAGCTCCGACTGCCAATTCAGAAGAGACCATTCACTTCACCCTGAGGACTGAGACAACTTAGAATTAGAAAATGTTAAAATTCAAAGTACTCTTCAGTCCAATCCCCTCATTTTACGGATGAGGAAAGGGAGGCCTGAACCACACTGCTAGAGAACAGCAGAGCTAGGGCATAAACCCAGGCTTGCACACAAGCTCCAGCGGCAGCCTACTCATCACTAATGTTCAGGGAATGAGTCACCATCTGGGGGGCTCATTTCCTAGAGCCCCAGAGAAAGAACCAAAGAAATAGCAAGACCATGTGTCGGGAAGGGGAAGATCTCTGAGGATAAAAGCTAATGGGTAGGAGCAGAAAGGAGACCAGTGAAAGCCCAGATTGCAGCAGACTAGGTTGGAGAGACAGAAATGACTCTTCACCATCTTGAGGAGATGGACAAGGAAGCAAAAATAAATGTCATATAAAATCAAGTGGTTAAACGTTCAGAATCTGACCTCATCCTGCCTTTCCTTGTGTTCTTCCTCTGTATTAGCACATGGTTGTTTACCCAGAATGCCCACCTCTTTTCTCTTGGCCTAGCCACACATTAAATGTCTCCTGTATGGCCCCTGTAGGCAATACCATGGGTACCTCAGATTGGCCATGACCAGAACCAACTCCTCAGCGTCCTCTGCACACTCACTCTTCCTCTTAGCTTCCTGTCTCAGAGGTGGGCACCCCTAACCTCTATGTCCAACACCCAAGCCAGGAACCTGGGCATTGCCCAGGACTCTGTCCTCTGCCCCAATCCCCAGGTCCAGTCTACTTCCAAGGGCCTTAAATTCTACCGCCCAAGCAGTTCCAGACCTGGCTGCTTCTTTTCACACATTCTGACCTTTCCCGTATCAGGCCTTCATCTGGAGCCTCATGAATGATCCTAAGGCTATTGCTCATGATTGAGAACCAAAATCCCATTGGCATTCATTTATTTCCTTTAATCATTCAGTCAACAACGTGTATGTGTCAGGCACTGGGCAGAATGCTGGGGACATAACAATGAGTCAAGTTTAAATGGCCTCTACCCTCTCAGACATATGGTCTACAAAGAAAGAGAGTCAAGATCAAGAGCTAGATATTACCAGCCAGTGAGGTAAGAAGTCACTGTAGGTGCATGGGCAGTGGGACGAACACAGGGTGGGAGGCATGGGAGGTAAGCAACCCAGACATGGGTGGGGTTAGGAAAGGTTTCTCAGAGAAAAAAAATGTGACGCTAAAGCCTGAAGTCTTTGGTAATTAACATGAATTTCTGTACCTTCCCCTCCATCCTGTGGAGAAGCCACTTACTGAAATGATCAGTTTTTACTACAAGAAACTGTCCACAGTTGCATCTGCCCTAGATAAAAAGCTGACTCAAACCAGAAAATCAAATAACCATGTGGCTTAATTGGACACGGTGATCAAAGAGACACATGGCTCATCGGTTATGCATTTTCACGACCTACTGTTCAGTGCAAATTACAGAGAAGTGTGTTCTGCATGCCCCTCTGAAACTTGTAGAATGTGTATGAAGACAGTACTGATTCTCTGCCACATATACAAGATTAGTAAGGGTGGGCTAACTTGTGTAACAAACAATTCCCATACTTCACTGGCTTTAGGCAACAGAGGTCAATTTCCTACTTCTGTCACACTGGAGCTGAGCACACACACAGTTCAGCTGAGATACTCTGCTCCATGCAGTCATTCAGGGAATCAGGCTCCTTCTATCTTGTGGCCCCACCTTCTCCAACAGGCCTAGTGTGCATCACTAGATTCTCTGAATCTATCTAACAGGCCAATACGGAGAGACTGTTTGGAGGACTAGAAAGGAAAAATTTAAGGCCAGGGCTGAAAGTGGACTCCATTACTTCTGCTCTCATCCCATTTGTCATAACTCAATCACAGGGCTCTATTTAACTAACTACAATGAATGCTGGGAAATGTAGTCTCTCTGTGTGTCCAGAACAAAAAGAATATAGAGTTGGGTAAATATCTAGCATTTTCTATGCCATAAGGACACCTAACAGTGTGGAAAAATACAGAATGGATCAGCTTGTGAAAACAGATCTGTAGTATTGAGTAAACCAATTAACTAACCACTAGACCACCCAACAACAATTAAACTTCAAGTTAAGTCTTAAATAACAGACTGTAATTTTCAATTGGTGAGTTAATCCTGCTTACTTTAGTCAAAGCATTTCCTCCTCCAGGTGACAATCAGAAGCAGTTATTAATTGATAGAAACAAATTATCCGCTTAATGCACCAGCTGTAACTCTGACAATGTTCAAGTATATAAAGTTAGTAGAAGAAACTAATGCCTGGTCATATTCTCAAGAACATATATGACTCTGTATCTAATCACTTACTCAAGGGATATTTATTAAATATGTCAAGTAAAATTTAAGTCTGTATATCGCATGTCTCTATTCCAAAGTGAGCACACAGAAAGTCATAATTTTTCTTACCCATTGAAAAAACCCAACACAAATAAACATGTTTAAATATGCATAGCTCTCTGAAGATATTTATTTGTACTTAGAGAAATAAAAATTTGCAGAGGGTCTTACAATTTTCTGATGAAAGTTGCTCTCTAAGCACAACATTATTTGATTTGTCTGAACAAAATAATGGAGCAAGGTGAAAGACTGGAGAGTTTGGGAAGAAGCCAAGAATTAACGATGTGGATTTGGCCGTAACGGTACTCAAGAATTTTTCATAATGGTGGTACTGTGCTAACTTCAAAAGTAATAATGATTAAATATACTGAGTACTTATATATCATCTATCCCTAAACAAAGACAAAAAACAGATAGTTCCAAGGGCAAGAAATATGTCAGCACCACACTGTCACAGATCACAAATCCAGACCACCCTCAGGATGGTTATTTGGATATGTAATGAAATAATTGACAAAAGCCATTCCGAGGCCACGACCCAAATGTGTCAGCAGATCTGAATGTCTAAAGTTCATGTAGCTTGGTAGCACAGAGGCCTGCACACATTTTTCACATTAGGGAACAGATGGAAGCTGTAATTCCCGCCATAGCTGAGGGATGCCTTGCACCCAACAGCAGCAGATAATAAGCTCATTTGGGGAGAAATTTGCCATTTTCATCCAAGAGCTCAGTGAACTGCTGCTGAAGCATTCATCCAACTGTGGACAGTGTGCTTCCCAGAGGGAAAGAAGAGAGACTGCACCTGTTTCAAAACCTTTAAGGGTCTAGAGTCATTTCAGTTTCCCCTTAGGTCTCAAATCTCACATCAGAGCCAGCCACAGGACCCCATGCCTCACCCTCACAGCATTCTGGGGAAATCAATTCCTAACCCCGGTTTCCTATTACAAATAAATAATACCAAGTGCTTTCACAGTTTTGCATGAGACACCGATTGGATACTGGCTTAGGTGACACATCTCATTTTCATTTGTTCCCAAACATTTTCGGTCTAAACTTTTCAAGCTTTAAATTGGTCTCTGGGGTGACATTCAATGGGAAACTTGAAGGAAGGGGAAAAATATATTCAATTCTCTTGGATTTGGAAAATATGCTGCTTGGCTGAGAAAGGTGTTTTCCACATATTTGATCACCCAAAAGCAGTTAAGCACTGAAACTTCAAATATGTTATCATCTAATCAAAGCCATGCGCATCTAAAATCATGGCATCCCAGTGCTGTGGACGATAAAACATGCAGTTGACTCATGTGCTGTGAGATGCTGGTGTAGACCTTGGCTGCAGAAGGAAGCACAGATCAGTGTGGTTGTGTGGGGGCAGCTGCAGTATAGACGCAGACCCTAATTCACAGCCTAGCCTGGCCAACAAACCCGGGAATTACACAGGCTGTTTCATTCCTGGATTTTCAAGTGCTTTGTCAACAGAATCCTATTACCTTTCACGACAGCCCCAGAAAGCCAGCAGTAGGCCGGCAGTAGGCCCCAGTTTCACAAAGCTGATGGCAAGGCTGGGGAGAAAAGGCAGCTGGCTAATCGAAGGTCTCTAATAACCATTCCTGTCATCCTTTTTTTTTCTTTTACAATTAAATTTTGAGGACAGAGGAATAAGCTGAATGATACTTAGAAATCTTTGTGCCCTAGGACTGTGTGCCCCGAAACAACTGCCACTAGTTACATGTGGCTATTGGGTATTCGAAGCAAGGCTAGTGTGTCCAAAGAATGGAATTTTAAAATTTTGTTTAATTTTAATTAATTCAAATGTAAATGTAGAGGCTGATACTGAAGCCAGTTATTGGGAAAATTTTAAATACATTTTGAAGAACTTGGATATGTGTATCTACTTTTTCAACTGTAAATTTTATGAAATCTAAATACATATCAAGTATTTCTGATGAAAATTAAGCATTTGAATTAAGATGCACTGTACGTGTGCAATGCATATGGGATTTTGAAGACAATACAAAAAATATGAAACATCGTATCAATAATTTTAAAATATTGATTGCATTTTGAAATGGCAATAGTTTGGACATTTGGGGCTAAATAAAACACATAATCAAAACTAACATCACTTGCTTCTTTTTACTTTTGTAATTTGATTATTAGACATTTTTAAATGACATCTGTGTTTTGCATTGTATTTCTAAGGGACAACTACCTTCAAGAATAAAAAGAGATTTGCACAAGCAGATGTCATCTACCTGCCCAGCCAAGCTTTTATCACAGATGCACATACATACAGACCCACCCAATGTATAAAATAACAAATGGCGACCAAAAATTTAGTGCCAAGGTCTCTGAAGAGGTGGTGCCACCCAGCCAACTGGGGATTGTGACAAAAGTGACAGTGTCTCAACTTGACTTGCCCTTTGAAGGACCTCGGACAAATGAATCCCTTTAGCCATCCTCACAGCAGCAAATGCTAATCTCTCTTTACCTTTGATACAGGGATATCGCTCACTCAGTTCATTTACCGGGTTGTCATTAGGGCCAGTCCACTTGCTGGGTGCTATAGTGGGCCACAGAGACAAATGAGACATCGTCCCTGGGCTCAAGGGGTTTGCAATCTAGTTGTTTTCAAGCACGTAATTAACTTTTTCTTTTTTTTTTTTTTTGAGGAGTCTTGCTCTGTCGCCCAGGCTGGAGTGCAGTGGCCCGATCTCGGCTCACTGCAAGCTCTGCCTCCCAGGTTTGCGCCGTTCTCCTGGCTCAGCCTCCGGAGTAGCTGGGACTACAGGCGTCCGCCACCACGCCCGGCTAATTTTTTGTATTTTTTTAGTAGAGACAGGGTTTCACCGTGTTAGCCAGGATGGTCTCGATCTTCTGACCTCGTGATCTGCCCATCTCAGCCTCCCAAAGTGCTGGGATTACAGGCTTGAGCCACCGCGCCCGGCCACTTTTTCTTTTTAAAGGTAGACTGAACCAAATGCTGAAACTGAGCTCACAATAAAGGGTTCCCAGAGCACAGGGGTGAAGAGTGATGAATTCTGCCCATGGATATTAATCAGGGTGGGTTTTCCATGCAGTAACACTTAAGATGAACTGTGATAGGCATGCAGGATGTTGTCAGTTTGGGGGCGGGGGGTGGGGGGCGGCATTGCAGATAATGAAAACAGCTGAGCCAAGGAATGCATGTAAGTGGATAGTGCATTCAGGGAATGGTGTGGCGGAAAAGGGAGAGAGGTCCTGACAGATGAGGTTGGAAAAGTCCAAAGGGACCAAATGCCAAGTGAATCAGTTGAGACTAGTGTGGTTTTGGAGAAGGGGAGTGATGGGGTCATGTGACCATGGCAATACTCCAAGCAAGAAACAGCAAGAGCCTGGCTGGGTGCAGTGGCTTATGCCTGTAATCGCAGCACTTTGGGAGGCTGAGGTGGAAGGAACGCTTGAGTCCAGGAGTTGGAAACCAGCCTGGACAATATGGAGAAACCTCACCTCGACAAAAAAAAAAAAATTAGCCGGGCATGTTGTCATGCACCTGTAGTCCCAGCTACTCAGAAGGCTGAGGTGGGAAGATCACTTGAGCCCAGAAGATTGATGCTACAGTGAGCTGTGAGCTATGAGTGTGTCACTGCACCCCAGCCTGGGCAACAGAGTGAGACTCTATATATATATATATATGGCAAGAGGAGCCTTCCCTGGTACAGGGAAAGAAAAAGTGAGAGAGGGAAGATGCAAAGGGCATAATGAAGGAATATTAAGCTATCAGAGAAGTAAGGGAAGAGGGAAAGGAGCTCATGGTGTTGTCATTAAGTGAGATTAGGGAACACAGGAGGAAGAAGAGATGTGACATGATATGATGTCTGAAAAAAAGCACTGAAAACTCTTTGGAACAAAGCCTGGATTAACACAAGACACTGATAATAGACCACAGGCCCATGAACCCACCTAACGTGTAGTGCTGTACTTGGCTGTTAGCAAAAACCTTTATCACACAATGAAGATGGGAAATTGCTAAGGAGGGAAAAAAGTCTTCATTTTGTGATTTCCTGAGTTAATTTTCAAACGTGAGGTAGCATGAGTGTAGATTGTTGACATTTAATACATGTAACATTGGAAATGAAACAAACACATATCAAGCGTGGGTGCTAGAGTCCTAACAATACACCTATAATCAGTTGTAAGTCAAAGCTCTGCCCTTGGAAAATGTAACCCGCTGTGATGAAAGGATTATGTAATTTTTTTCAGGGTCAAAATTATGAGAGGGTTTGCTTGTACAAGTGGAACATACACCAACACCCCCACTCCCACCACCGTTGCAAGGAGAGCTCAGGTTTCAAAAGCAAGCTTTCTGCCTAGCCCTAGCCCTCAGGCTGAGGTTCTGTGGTTTCAGATTGGTTTTGGCTTCAAGCAAAGGCAAGTCCTTCCTTCTGCTCTCAGAACTAATTCCAGCATTTATGGTCAAGCCTTGTGGCCCCTTGTCTGCTGACCATGTTAGGAGCTTCAAAGTCTTCGAGATGTGATTATTTGTTCTGTCAACAGCTCCACGCCTCTGAAAAGTGAGGGCCACTGCTTACAGCTATCACTCATCCTCTCTCTCTCTCTCTCTATTACTTCTCAACAGTGCAGACTTTCTTCTGGAGGACGCTCAGCACTTTAACGCCACCTCCCCAGTCCAATTGATACTAAGTGATACCAGGTGTCTCTTTTAATCTCACAAGAACAAACCAAACACTATGCCCCTATTCCTACCCCCAGAAGAAAGTGCATATTGAGCAAAATGGGTCTACTAGTAGATTAACCACGAACCCATTAATTAATTCCATTTCATGGGGAACTGATGGATCTGCAGCTTCTTTATATTTTTCCATCATTTTTTGTCGTCCTCAATAGAACCACCGGTCAGAATGATCTTCTTGACCGTTATCCGATCTATAGACCATTCAAGTCTCTTGTGCTTAACTGCACTCTTCAGTATTTATCCCACTGCCACAGTACATTTAAAATATTTCTTTAAAAGGCCACCTTAAGAGGAACTGAACGGAATGCGTGCACTGTGGAGGGGAAGGGTCATTCTCTTACGAGAAGTTACAAGAACAGAAGTGGGATTTGTGCTCTAAACATGAACCTGGGTTGAATTCAGATGCCAGGGATGGGCTTTCCTCCAGTGCTGACATTAGATGTGCCTTCAGAAAATCAGTTTCTCAAGCTCTAAGAAGGGGGGCAGAAAACGCTGCTTTCATCACAGGTAGTCAGAAGGGAAGAGTTCTTGTTCTAAAGATTATGACAATCAGAACAAGTAGAAGGTCTCAAGGAAATGAAGTTAGGCCTTGCAAATAAACTGAATCTAGGGGGAGGGGTTGTTCTTGTAGTATGAATGTCCGTTTGGATCTTAACCCTGGCACTTGGAAACACTGGAACACTACCTTTAAGACCAGTGGTACCATCTCAGCTCACTGCAACCTCGGCCTTCAGGGTTCAAGCGATTCTCCTGCTTCAGCCTCCCAAGTAGCTGGGATTACAGGCACCTGCCACCACATCCAGCTAATTTTTGTATTTTGGTACAGACCGGGTTTCACCATGTTGGGCAGGCTGGTCTCAAGCTCCTGACCTCAAGTAATCCACCTGTCTCGGCCTCCCAAAGTGCTGGGATTACAGGCCTGAGCCACTGTGCCCAGCCTTAGCACCATGACTTTTTTGTTCAATGTCATTACTGCATCATGACTGTGAGATGTGTTAAAGAAGTGATGAAAACAGCAATCACTTTTGAAAAATGATCAATCAGTGCATCGATACAGCATATCTATCACACACAGGCAGCCGAGGGGATGCAATCTAGTTTGGAAGGTAAGACATGCATACGGGGGAGAAATGCCTTGCAAGGCTGTGTTTGAGGGTGACCAAGAGAGTGGTATAGGTGGTAAGAGCTCTGATTTAAGGAAGGATCACTTCCTGCTGTGGAAGCCAGAACGGGGCCTGGCAAAATAAGCAGAGTTTGGATAGATAGAGAGATGAGGAAGGCACATAAACATGGGAAACACTGGACCAGACGGAAGATCCAAGGCATTTCCAGAGAGCAGTGAACAGGACAGCAATTGGGGCAAAAGTAGTGTGGATCTATTTTCCCATTTGCAAAATGAGGATAATAATTACCTTCCTTACAGGACGGCTGTAAGAATTAAACGAGATAATGCGTAGAAAGTGCTTTGCATGGGGTGTGGCATGAAAAAATGCTCAATAAATTTGGGGGGCAGTAGGGCAATAGCAACCAGAAAGGAACAAGGAAGGCTGGGAGAGATGTTTCCAAGGGAGACCTGTCACCCAGCTGGACCTGGAGAAGCAAAGGACAGGGAGCACCAAAGATGCCTCTGAGACTGGGGGGCCTTGGAAGTGGGAGTGTGGGAGGATGATTGACAGAACCGGGGGAAAGAGGCAGGAAAGCGAAGATTAGCAGTTTCAAACTTGAGGTGCTCAAAGTGCCAGAAGATGGTGTTTGTCTATTTCAGCAAGATGAACAGCCACATTTTCACAATAATGTGTAAGCCTGGCCCCACCAGAAAAAAAAAAAAAAAAAAAAAAAAAAAAAGTCATGGGGAAACATGCAAAGTCAATTTGGTCTGAATCTACCTGATTCAAATTCCTACTACTTGTTCCAGTTCGGTGATGTTTGGTACTTTGGGGGAAAACTGTGCCGCTTGAAACTTTTCATAATAACATGCTGGGGGTGTGCGGGGCAATCCTAGAAGAAACTTGTTGTGTGTGGAGCGGGGCGAGGTGCAGTAATGAATTTTACTATTGAATCTCATTGACTAACCATGCATTTGTGCTTTACCAAAAGTTCTTTACCAAAAGTGCCAAAAATTCTGGTTCTCTTCAAATGCACAAGATCCGAATAGCAACCAACACTGACATCTTTGCTTCCATGGCAGTTCTCTAACTGGCTGCATCTACACACCCTGAGAACACAAATTTCACAAGGTCCCCTCCTTAACAGTATGGATTTGAAGACCCTTGGCTTTCACTCCCAAGGAGACTCCCTCATCTCTTCTCTGAGTACCTGAGTGTGGATAATTTGGTTCTTGTTTGTCTGTTGAAAATACTAAAAGTTTGAGAATTTTGCCCTATAGTCTTCCCTAACCTACCTATTGATAATAATTTAAATGGAACTGACATTGCTAAGCCAACTTTATTATGAAACAGTCAGACAAGTTCCTATTCAAACAAAAAAGAAAAACTTTTCAAAATGTTTCTTTCCCTTTGATAGTTCTTCCCCTTAACTCTTTATTTTAAACCAGAAAATCACATGTTATATTCCAGTAGGGGGAAGGCTAAAAGCCTTCAACTAGCTAAGAGCACATTTTGTCCACTGATCTAGGTCCGTATGTGTAGGCACAGCCTTGAGCCTGAATGCAGGAAAGGTGCCTCTGGAACAAGGAAAAGGAAAGTGGAGGGTAGGCATGGCTGAAACAAACCGTGTGGGTTTTCCCTTCCCCTCTTATTGTGTTCGCTGGTTTCCCTCATATAAATGGAAGTCTAGAATTAGTTCTTAAATCTGACAATGTGCCTAATGACAGGATATGGGTTGAGATCAAATAACCAACCAAAACAAGGGGTCTGTTTCACCTCGGCCACTCGGCATTTTGCTTTTATCTGCCTATTTGTTTCATGATAACTTTCAAAGCAGTTGACTGATTCTAATCAAATGTGAGGCATGGCTAAGGGTTTCAAGATTCATCTTAAGCTCAATTTGTGGTCCCGTCAGCCATCCTGAAACAAAACAGTAGCCAGTAAAAGTTTCTAAATGGGCATATCTGCTGTAATCTTCAGCAGACTTCACCAGGGATCATACATGAGTAGTGGTTACAGATCTATGTGATTACACGGAGTGAAGTTTGCAGATCACAGACCCAGGAAAGTATCTAAATTCACTGCATACAATGACTTCTCACAGTCTTTGGAGAGGCAAGTGTTATCACCGCCCAGACAAGGGGGAATAAAAGCCTTAATAAAGGGGGACAAAGTTACATTACTTTGGCTATATCCTGTGAATGATTCATGAGAGAAACAGTTCAATAGATGTAGAATTCAATCCAATAGAAACAAGCAAAACTCCAGTAGCTAAATCTCTGTAGTTGAAACAGGATCTTCAAGAAGCAATGTGGCCACAAGGTGATAGATCTAGATGTTAGAAAAGGAATTGTTCAGCTTGCTGTATTGGAATTAAATCTTCATAATGGCAGCACTAAAGGATGACTTGGAGGGCTATTAGCCCCTCCAAATATCCATCAGATTCTCACCAAAATCTACCCCAAATGAACAAATAATTATTCTGCCTCTATGAAACCATTTAAGTATCCCTTATAATGAGAGCAAAGTATGCAGTTACACATTTTCATTAATTATATTTGTTTTGTTTTATTTTGTGCTGATCAGTCCCAGGGCAACTGATTATACCACTCATGTTAGAGGTAAAGAATTATGTTTTGGTGATATTCCTAAAGTGATTTATTTGATATTAGTTCTTTTTCCTTGTCCTATTTTTATAGACCCATAATACACAATTCACTTAAAAGCAATGTGCTTCCTATGCAATGGAGACTTCAAGAGAAGTCGTCTCCTTTCAGCCAGGCGGTCATCTTTAAGTACTTCTTCTGTAGAAACTCTGCAGTCACCAGGGAACCTTGACTATTCAATTGTATAACAAATAAGGAAAGCCAGTTGAATATAACAGATCATTAACAACTCAGAAAGAACTGAAAGAGAAAAGTCTTCATGCTCAACTGTAGGGTTAGGATAACATGCTGATGGACTTCCAATTACCTCCCGGACCAAGTATCTCAAAAGTCTCCTGTCTAAAGCTGAACATCCCATTTCTACCCAAGGCTGCCGCATCTTAGTTTAAAATGTCCGTCTCCACTAGGCCCACCAAGCTAGAGTCCTCAGAACCATCTTCACCTCCTTCCTATCTTCCAAATCCAGTAACCAATAGCTGCTAATCCTATGTCTCAGTGGCACTCAACTCCAGCCACTCCTTACTTTCCATCACCTAAGTTACTGCCATAGATCAATGGTTCCCTTAACTCCCATGTGAACTGTTGCCTCCTTGCTGGTTGCCCCAACACTAGTCCATTTCTCTCCTCTGGTGATGTTGTCACATGACTGTAAATATCTTCCTCCAAATCAAACCCCACCATCTCCCAACATGCTAACATAAACTGTCTTGGCTCCCTATTATTTAAAGGATTAAGTCAATTTCTGCCATGGCATTGGAAACCCTTCAGAATATGACACCAACAAAGATCCTCCACTTTATTTCTGGTCGGACTTCCCATCCTAACCACCAACACCACCCAAATGCTATGCTCAAACACATGGAACTTGTGATTCCTCTCTTTGGTGTTTCAAACATTGTTCCCTCTGCCTAGAATGCCCTGTGTCCTGTTGAGCTCCTACTCATCCTTCAAGATCCAGATCAAATATCACCTTCTCCTTCAAACTTCTCTGATACCCCAGGTCAAAACAATGTCTTCCTCCTCTGGCCTCCCACAGCTTTTTATGAACACTTCCACTTTAGCCTTGGCTCAAGTTTTTCCATAAGGTAATTATTTCTTTGCACACCTGTCTCCCTGGCTGTCTGACTCAATTTGGTATTAAATAAATCAGTGATGGGGTGGCTCGGTGCCTTCCCACTGCAATAATTTCATTTCCTGGAGGCTTGGCACAGCCATGATATCCAGGGGTGATATCCAAAATATTTCACAACTGTATGGTTTGAGCACTGACCAATCAAATGGATTCTTGGCTGGGGTGGTGTGTCCCAACCAAAGCTCAACCTTGGCCTAAATCCCAACAGCCAGGATTTCAGTGAAGGTATTTTATATCTGATTCAGTCTTTAAAAACTGCTCAAGTTTCAAGCTGATTAAGTCAGCTAGGGCCTGAGGCTTTGAGTACTATTTGTTAAATCCTTCAGGATCCAAGAAATTGCCTTGAGTATAGATAGCAGGTTTTTAAAAAGTTACTATCATAATTATTTTTAGAAAGACTGGAGCCAAGAAGGTGAACAGTAGGTAATTGTGAGATTGCTTTGTAGTGACAAGGGCTTCAACACACACACAAACTTATATCCAAAAAAAAAAAAAAAAAAAGTCTTTTCATTGTTTCTGCAGTCATAGTATAGCCACACAAAGCAGGCTTTCATTTATGGCTCCCTCTCCCTGGGAAGCCAGGCCTGAGAGTAAAAGATATCTTAATGTTCTCTTTCAAGGCTGCTGAGATTTAGAAACAAAGATTGGTAGGATGCCACAATATCAGCCTTTCTTTCACTCCCCTCCTGCCCTTTCTCTTACCTCCTACTTGCCTTTTTGAACAAAAACGATTTTTGAGCATCTCTTGTTTTACTTAGCTACCTGGAAATGTGTTCAAAGGAAACAGCAGTGGGTGGAAACTCAACTCTGAAGAGAAAGACTGGATTTGGAGTTTTGTGGCCCATGTTCGTGGATTTAAGTTTTAATCCACCAGTGCACATTCAAAAGCTGCAGTTCTGGCCGCCTCTAAACTTTTCCCAGTACAATTTGGTAATTTATTGGAATAACCTGGACCTGGCCAGGCATAGTGGCTCACGCCTATAATCCAAACACTTTGGGAGGCGGAGGCAGGGGAATCGCTCAAGCCCAGGAGTTCAAGACCAGCTTGGGCAACATAGTGAGACTCCATCTCTACTAAAAACAAAAATATTAGCTGGGCATGGTAGCGTGCCTGTAGTGCCAGCTACTCTGGAGACAAGCAGGAGGACTGCTTGAGCCCAGGAGATGAAAGCTGCAGTGAGCTATGATCGTGCCACTGAACGCCAGCATGGGTGACAGAGCCAGACCCTGCCTCAAAAAAAGAAAGAAAGAAAAGAAAGAAAAGAAAGAAAGAAAAGAAAGAAAGAAAGAAAGAAAGAAAGAAAGAAAGAAAGAAAGAAAGAAACCTGGATCAGGCTGGGAAGAGGGGTCTTGATGCCATATTCAGGATGGGAAAGTTCTAGGGCTGCACTGTTGACTAGAGAAGCCAGTAGTCACATATACTTATATTTAAATTCTAATTAGTTAAAATTAAGAAAATTAAAACTTTGGTTCCTCAGTCACACTAGCCACATTTCAAATGCACAATGGCACTTGAGTGTGGCTAGTGGCTACACTAGTAGGCAGCACAAATTTAGAACATTTCCATCATCATAGAAAGTTCTATTAGGCAGTGTTATCAGTGATTCCATTTTGTTTTGTGATGGGGTGAGGCAGGAGGGGGAAAGGAGTCATGCTGGGAAACAGATAACTCCTTACTAGGGGGAGAAACCGAAAAGCCTGAAACATTTCTCCTTCCTCCTCTTTCCTCGCTTTTGTACTTATTTTCCTATTCCTGATTCTCCTCTTCCTCATTTTTGCGGATGGGAGAATCTGACCAGGACATACACTAGAGTAGAACCTCCCCAAGGGCTGGGAGTTGGAACCTTTTGTTCACTGTTATATCTTTGGCAGTCACTACAGTGCTTAAGAGGAGGTGCTTGGTAAATGCTGCTGGATGAGTAATTCGATGGGGTAGGGTATCTCCACTTTCTTCTACAAGGCAGGAAACAAAAACATCCTCTACTTCCTTGCTTGACCAGTGGGAAACTGCTGTCTGGATCCACCAGGTACACCAGGGACCACCAAGGACACCTTCAAACTGCATCAACCCTCAACTCCCTGAGGCTGGGCAAGATCTTGCTTTTATCATGAGACTCAGAGAGGTAACTTGAGTCCTGGAGCCAGACTCCCTGAGTGTGAGCACTGTCTCTGTCACTTACAAGCTATGTGGCCTTGGGCAAGTCATTTAATGTACTCTGTGCCCCATGTGCCTCATGTTTAAAACGAAGATTATAAATAATATTTCCTACCTCATAGTGGTGTTGTTGATGTGTTAATACACGTAAAGCACTTGGAATGGTTCCTGGGTTCGTTATAAGTGCTCGATAAATGTTGGCTATTGAACTCCTCCTGCCAAGCTCAGCCTGCTAAATGAGGAGTCTCAGTATGAATTGTGCCAATGAGCCCACAAATAGTGGCAGAGCTGAATACGCTCAGTAAAATGAAACACTGAAAACATGCTCCAGCCTTCTGAAACTTATATGTTAGGAGGCTTCTGGGAGTGCAAGGCATTTAAGAGATTTAAAAGCAGTACAAACCACCCCATATGTAGGAAATAGAAAACTTTAAAAAAAAACTGGGAATGGAAATCCTTTTTGGCCCCTCCAACTGGTCATTTTTGATCAAAGACAATAAATCAACAGGGTCATTTTTTATGGAAATGGGCTCTGAATATCTTCTAGTGACAGAGAAACAACTCCTTGCAAACTTATGTTTGAAGAGCCAGACCAGCATATGTAAGGAAACTTGGTGGAAAGACAACATGTCATGTCAGCCCCAGCAAGTACGGAGAGCAAGCCTACCCTCTCGTGACTCTCATGTCTACCAGGGGCCTCCTTCAGTTCAGCAAAACACTCTGACTCACAAGACCACTGTAGGCCACTGCTTCTGGGAGTCTCCTCATAAACAAACTGCCAAGAACCACCATGGCCAGGAGGACAGCTTCAGGCAACCCTCCTCTATGGGAGTCTTTACAGCAGCCCACATACTGTCCAGGGCCTCCTCTCTGGACCCCCCAAGTGACAGTTCAGGTGCAAACAGACAAGAAGCATGTCAGAGAGTACAGGGTCCATCTTGGCTTAGAAGCCCCATACCCCACAGGAGGTAATATGTCTTGTAAACAACTAGGTTTCCAGGGGCCCCATATGGGACATGCCAGTACCAAGAGTTTCACACTCAGGGAAGCCCAAGGCTATGGTTTTTCACCAGGTATTCAGATTCATTTACAATCCTGTGGCATAAAAGCAATTTAACAATTGGGTCATTTCTACTATAAGCAATACTGCCTGGTAACACAGCTGACATTCCACCTTCACCACGTTTCCAGGGCAACAGAGCTGGAAAGTTAAAACAAGGACAGATTTCCACAGAGAAGGAGAAAGGTTACACTAACCCTTTCCCCACAGTGACAAACTCTGTTCCAGAGTTGGAGGCTGGCTAGTCCCTGCTCATTGGATGCAGGGACAGGAGAAGATGCAAGGAAGCTGGATCTCCACCTAGGGCTGAGGATAAAGAACGGCTAGCAGAAACCTAAGACGAATGGCGCTCCTTGGCAATGAGTGCTTAGGATGGGAGACAGGGCTAACTGTCTGAAGGAAAGACAATGGGCAAGAGACCTTTAGGGCCCCTATACTAAAGGGGCTGAGGTGGCTAACCCATGGTGACAGAGCATCAAGATTTGCACCACCACGGAAGATGTTATGAGCCCCAAAGAAAGGGAAGAAAATCTAAGTTAACCAAGCTACCCTCTGGCTTGTAGTTAAGGGTCTTTGGACCAGCACTTTACCTAGTTTCTCACTTAGCATCTGTGTGGAAGATGCGTTTCTCCAACCTCTGTTCCAGCACTCTCATCATGTTTGTTCCAATAAGATACATCTATCTGATGGTGCAAGTGAATACAATTCCTGGCAAGCAAGCTGTGTTCTCTCTCACTCAAGAAAGCATATCAAGCTGAGAGTGAGAGTGAAGTTAGCTGTAGCCTTAAATCTGTTCTAATTCATATTTCAAAGTAAGACATTCCCAAATGTCTGACATTAATAACAAAGTACTTGAGGCATAGCTCACAACCGACACACTGATTTGTCAGGACCAGAAACTGAGAATTGATGCCCCTTTATGTTAGTGTAAGAGCAGAGGAGAATATCCACGATGTTGTCTTTAAAACCCACCTCAGAATGTAAACAGACATGCCTTCATCTTTCTCAAGTCAAACTGGGAGACATCAGGCACCTCCTGCCCCTACCTGAATTGACCTTGAAAGTTTTATTGGGGTTGGGCTACAGTTGTGGGACACCCGAGGTAAGCCAGCTTTGACATTTCTTCATCTGATTTGGTCATTTATCTAATGTGAGGGACCCCAAATCGTCAGGATGCATTTTACATTCTTATATGATCCTGGGTCCAGAGATAATCAAGACCAGCTGGTGCTTGGCTTACTCAGGTTTAGAGGAAGCATTCATTCATGCATGCATGCATGCATTCATTCACCCAACAATCAAATATCAAATACCTATGCTACATGCTGATGATGGTGACCTCAAAGAGTCCTCAAGGAATTCCTGGCCTCAAGACCTTAATTATTCAGATACCTGGTTACCCTTGGTCAACAACTCCTTCTCCCCTTCTTCCTCTTGAATAGTCTCAGAAATTCCTCATTTCTAGAGGCATGGCCTGCCTGCCCTATAAAGGATCGCTGTTGCAGGAAGTTACTTTCTAAAACAGCATCTCTGAAAATGTGTTTTATAGAACCCAATCCCAAATGTGGTAATAGAGCTGCATCTTCCAATGAGTTTAGAAAACCCTTCATGTTTGATCCTCTTTGAGAGAGTTATAATGTACTTCAGGATATTAAGGCTTTGATAGGCTCTGCAATAAAGAAACCCATTTTATTTTGAAATCATCCAGTTTTCTCAAACTTTTTGGACCACATTAATAAGTGTGTGTGTGTGTGTGTGTGTGTGTGTGTGTGTGTGTGTGTGATCTATTAATATCCTGAGGAAATCATGTAGTTTGGGAGACACTTTATTAAAGCAATATACCATTAATTTGATATAAACAACTCTTATCTGGAGATGTAATTTATTAACATGTATTTGTGCTACATAAAATACCTTGTATTTGTATACTATTATTAACTGATATATTTTAACACTATTATTTAAAAGAATATTAATAATATTTCATTATGAGGACATAGATATTATTTAAGTGATATTCATAAGGTCCTAGAGTAGTATGATATGGGGTAAAGATAAGAGGTCATCAAAGAGGCAAACTCATAGCCCTTCAGGAATCTGTAGTCTTCCTTTCAATGACTATGAGAGGTCATTGAAATCAAGCTAATAGCACCTGGGCCAATGCTATGGGCAAAATAAGTTTCAGTAGCTTATTAAAATATGTGCCCCCCTCTTACTGCCACTCTAGCTTTGGGTGTAAATCAGACTTAAGGCTTAAGAGGCTTACTGACTTGGCTATGAAAGCAGTAATGTTAAGGTGGTGTTAAGCCACTGTGTGAAGTCATAGAAACACCTTTTAGCACTTATAATTGTATTTTATTATGTTCTTTGTTTGAACCATTAATAATGAGAATGTGAATGAATGAAGAAATGTCTAACTGTATAGTAGGTTTGGTAGGCATTGGTGAGAAGCTGTAGATTCTGGAAAGAGAGAAAAAAAGCAAATTCCTTTTGTTCTATTTTCTGAGCTCTGAAATGTCTTGGAGAGAGATTTGAAATGGTTACAAGAATCAATTCAGTATCTCCAAATGAAGCCAGTATATTTTGTCTGAGACTATTCTGGCTGTTAGCCATCGTATTTCTTGAATTCACTCTTCAGAAATAAGGAAAGTAGTTTATCTTGATTTAAACCCCCAAGCCTAAAATCACTGTTGCTAAATTCCAAAGAAAAGAAATACAAATGTGTGCACAAATGCACATACAAATGGAAATTAAAAGTTTAACAAATTTGTCATGTTAACAGCAGCTGGGTTGTTGCCAAGTAGCCTCATGTTCTAAGGGCACCCCCTACACACACACAGAAGAAACCCCACTTAAAGAATTATAGGCTGGTTGCAGCAGCTCACACCTGTAATCCCAACAATTTGGAAGGTGAAAGTGGGAGGATCACTTGAGACCGGGAGTCGGAAACTAGCCTGGTCAACATACGAAGACCTTGTCTCTACAAAAGAAAATTTTTATAAATTAGCTGGGCATGGTGGTACATGCCTGTAGTCCCAGATATTCAGGAGGCTGAGGCAGGAGGATCACCTGATCCCAGGAGTTAGAAGCTGCGGTGAGCTGTGACCACACCACTGCATTTCAGCCTGGGTGACAGAGCAAGACCCTGTCTTAAAGAAAAAAAAAACTGTAGTTCTGCCCCATAAATATCCACAATTATTATTTGTCTAGTAAAAGTTTAAAAATGTAAAAAAAAAAAAAAACTATAAACATTGTCTTCTGTCTTTGAACCTTTCTCTTTCCCTAAATACTGTTCTCAGAGAAAAAAAAAGTCAAAGTTAACTTGCTTAGTAAAGCAGCAAGCCACTTGCAACATCCATACTAGGCTACTCCATACTGTTTTCCATTCAAGGTCATAGGTATCTCACTAGGATATTTATCTCCTCTCCATTTGCAGCAAATACACTACCTTTCTCTAGTAGTGTCTCATTGGCACCTTCCAGAGACTCACTCCTTTCTTAGAGTATAGTGGGCCCTCTCCAGTTGAGCAATCTTCCCTTTTCATCCTTGAAAGCCTGCCCCACCCAATTTCTGAGGCACAGTAGGAAACATTGTCAGTTATTACCAAAGACCAGAGGCCCATGTGGATGGAAGGGATGATTCTTCACCTCTTCCCTGCCTTACCAGTTCTAAGCACTCAGGATGTTTTCCTGGGAAGATTCTAAAATGATTTCTCAGATTATCACATAGTTCACCAAGGAATGCCTTGAGAGCCACATAGGTTTGGTTCTCTGATTTTTTGTTTGTTTGGTTGGTTGGTTTTGTTGTTGTTGTTGTTGTTGTTGGTTGTTGTATGTGTGTGTATGATCAGTTCTTATGCCTGATCTCACCAATGCTATTCCTTAGGAATCCTAGCTTGCATTATTTAGAAGGAGGAATTGTTTGCGGTTTTAGTTAACAGCTCTAAGCTCCACAGGAGGACTTTGGTTGCAATCCTCTTATCTTCCTGGCATGCACTGACACCTCACATTTATATGTTAAAGCCAAGTTTGTAAGAGAATGTGTTGAAAAGCGACACTCAAGGTTAAATAACAATAGTTGGGAACTTGATCTGAGCTTCCAAATAAGCTTTGTGACTTTAGACAGTGACTTAGTGCCTCTGACATTATATGTCCTTTTATGTAAAAGAGGCTGGTATCTCTCACAGTGTTTCCCAGAGTATTGAGGGTGAGATCGAATGAAGCACCAGTGAACAGCAAACCTTTAAAACCCAAGTAGTTATATTCCTCCCAGGCAGAAATGTTTCTATGAATTATGGTTTCGGGACAGTGCTCCTTAAGGGACTTGAAAAATCTGCATGAGACTGCTAGTATCCAAGCCAATCTGGGTGAATTTCCACACAAGATTTCCTAGGACATCATAGAAACATCTTTTATTTATTTATTTATTTATTTATTTTAATTTAGATGCTTTTTTCTTTTTGTTTTTATACTTTTTGTTTTTATACTTTAAGTTCTAGGGTACATGTGCACAACGTGCAGGTTTGTTACATACGTATACATGTGCCATGTTGGTGTGCTGCACCCATTAACTCGTCATTTACATTAGGTATATCTCCTAATGCTATCCCGCCCCGCTTCCCCCATCCCACGACAGACCCCGGTGTGTGATGTTCCCCACCCTGTGTCCAAGTGTTCTCACTGTTCAATTCCCACCTATGAGTGAGAACATGTGGTGTTTGTTTTTTTGTCCTTGTGATAGTTTGCTGAGAATGATGGTTTCCAGTTTCATGCATGTCCCTACAAAGGACATGAACTCATCCTTTTTTATGGCTGCATAGTATTCCATGGTATATATGTGCCACATTTTCTTAATCCAGTCTGTCACTGATGAGCATTTGGGTTGGTTTCAAGTCTTTGCTATTGTGAATGGTGCTGCAATAAACATACGTGTGCATGTGTCTTTATAACCATCTGATCTTTGACAAACCTGACAAAAACAAGAAATGGGGAAAGGATTCCCTATTTAATAAATGGTGCTGGGAAAACTGGCTAGCCATATGTAGAAAGCTGAAACCGGATCCCTTCCTTATACCTCATACAAAAATTAATTCAAGATGGATTAAAAACTTAAATGTTAGACCTAAAACCATAAAAACCCCAGAGGAAACATCTTTTAAAGCTCTAGACATAATGTTCTTCCTCCTTATCCAATAGTTACATAAGTTTTTAAGGATGATGGCTCCTTTCCATCATCAAATCCATTTGTCTTGATTTAAGATGTGGAAGCTGCCCATCATAAACAGTTCCACCACACCTAGAATCTTTTAGTATTTTCTTTCCAGGTTTATTCCTTACTTTGAGAACAAAATAATGTTCTTTATCTGACCTATAATTGACAAGATTGTGCTTTACCTCCTACGAATCACAAATGCTCTACAGAGTCATCTCTCCACTTGACAACTTTCCTGCTTCTCCATGATTTCTCAAAACATAATTGGCAGGAAGCACAACGTCTATTTCTCTTCCTCACCCAGGTATTTATCCATCAAACCTGCTGAATCTACAAGTTTGGGTTTTCCAAGTAGCTTTTAAAAAATTAATTCCATACCCTTCCTCTCCTTCATAACCCATTGCCACCATCCCCTCCAATACCACCCCCTCTATGGTTTTACCACTTCTTAATAGTTACAATGCGAGCATCTATAATGGCTTTCCAGTTGTTTCCATGAGAATTTATTGGTGACTTACTTTCTCCCAAGTTCTTTATGCTTCTCTGTGCCCCGAAACCAGTCTGACAAATTGCTTGTTTTAGAGTCCCTTTATATTTGTTCCTGGAGGTTTGATCTTGGCACTTATTATTATATGACTGGCACATTGCCTTGAGGGCCATCATGCCAGATAATAGTACCAGAGTGGAAAAGCTCACAAGCTCCCACTCATATTCTCATTCTCTCCTCTCTCTCTCCTTCCTTTTCAGTGCCCCCCGCAGCCTTTCTGTGTTTTTTTTCCTACCTTATTTTCCTCCTTCCCTTCCCCCCTCCCCTGCTCACCATTCACTGAATTACCTCTCTCCAGATTCCACCTCTCCATGAATAGAGGCTGACAATACCAGACAGCTGAGATCTACTGGAAAATACTAAAAATAATTGCCTTTTGTTATTAAAGTCAGATTTGGGGCTGCTGTTCCCTCCTAGGAATTTGTACAGTTTCCTGCAGGGATTCAGAGGTCCATACCCTAGTGCTGTTTTTAGAATGCAAAGGGCTATTTCAATAAACATGCCACTAAATTGACGGTGTCATCTTAAATTAATGTATATTGTTTCTTGTCCCATTTAGCTGTGGTTGATGCTTTTCTGGAATTTGCCATTGGAATATTTTACACACTGATGTCTTCCTGCTGTCCTCCACACCCTGTCTGACATTTAAGTTCCTTTTGAGAAGCCAAAGGGCCACAATCCCCAACTCTCTCTCTCTCTCTCTCTCTCTGTCACTCACTCTTTCTCTCACTCTTTCTCTCTGTCTCAGCTGCCTTGCCCCCTGGGGAGGGCAGCATCATTTAACTTTTCCAGTGCAATCTTTTTTATTCAAGGTCTTGGGAAACCTCACTCAAGAGTCATCCTCCTTAGAACTCTGGTATTGATAGGCTGCCTTTTTGTCCATATACCTTTACATTATTAAAATCAGAACTAAATTAGTGTCTTAGTAGTAGCTGCCCAGCCCAGAAAATGATATGCCCCCTAGACTTACAATATTACAGGCATTATTTATTGGGCTTGCTTTTCTATGTCTAAAACATAGGTTATCAGGCTTTAGGATGCATTAGAACCATCTGAAGTTTCTTGATCAAAAGGCACATTCTTGGTCTGCATCTCCAGAGGTTTTGATTCTTAGTGTGGGGAGGGGCCCAAGAATGGACATTTAAATAGGAGCCCCATGTGCTCACTGATATAGAATGATCATCATAAAGGTTTATGCTAGGTAACAACTTCCCTGCACCAACTGGTGGTTTTGACTTTATCCAGCAAAGAACTGTACTAGAGTCATCAATCCATCCCATTATTTAAATAATGTAACTGGCAAACTGTTACCTAATAGCCCTCATTTTACATAAAAGACATTAACATTGTTATTCATTTTTGGGGTGCGTTTGCAATTTAAAAATAATTATGTGAATGATAATATATTAGTATTGGTTCATGAGTTGTTAAGAAATGTACCATACTAATGTAAGATGTTAATAGCGTGGGAGGTATATGGGAGCTGTCTTTACTATCATCTCAATTTTTCTGTAAATCTAAATCTGTTGTAAAAAATAAAGTCTATTTTTCTTAAAACAGAAGAAAACAACAACAAAAAATTCTGCCACCCACCAGAATGGCTATAAACTAAAAGACAGAAAGTTCCAAATGTTAGCAAAACTGGAACTCCTGTACACTACTGGTGGGATTGTGAATTGGTGGCCCCACTCTGGAAAACGGCTTGGCAATGCCTGTGAAAGCAGAGTATTTGTTTACCCTATGGCTTTGCGCTTCTGGGTACATAGCCAATTGAACTATATCCATGTGTTCACCAAAAGATGTGTACATAGCAGCACTCTCTGTAAAGTCCCAAACTGGATATTAGCAAAATGCCCATCAATAATGGAATTCATAAATCACTTGTGACATGTTCAGAAAATGAAATACTACACAGCAACAAAAAGAAAGAAATTTAAACTATACTTAACAACCAGGGTGATGCAGAGGGAAATAAATCAGACACAAGGGAAAGTAGGCTGTATTATTCTACTTATATAAGTTCAAAAAACCAGTTCGAACTAATCAATGAAGGAAAAATCAGCACAAGGGTTATCCTTGGGGTGGGGAGCGAAATGAAGGGGTCTTCTGGGGCCAGTGATCTTTGGGTTTTTTTTTTTTTTTTGTGAGGAGAGTAGGTACTTAGGTGTGTTCAGTTTGTGAACACTCAGGGAAGTGTGCACTTAGGATTTGTGCATTTTTCTATATGTATGTTATACCATTTTATGAAAGCAATACATGTTTTCTTTGGGGAAAGAACATAGAAAGGGTCACTATAGTGAATATAGACTCTAAACTAGATTGCCTTGGTTCAAATACCAGGTTTACCACCTATAAGCTGCATGACCCTAGGGAAGTCATGAAGCCTTTTTCACCTGTATGCCCTTATCTGTAAAGTGAGGATAATGATAGTAGCTTTGTTGTGGGTTGTTGTGACAATCTAGTAAGTTAATATTTGTACAACACTAGTGTAAGGCACAGAGTAGGCATCATATAAGTGTTTGTTAAATAAGAGTTTTATTTGTGGGGGCACACTTAAAAATGTCTTTTGATGACCACTAACTACTTTAAAGGAGACTAAAGAAGAGTTAAGGAAATAAGAAAGGAGTTAAACTTATTTCCTAGGTAGGATTCTTGCTTATGAGGGAAAATATTATCTTGGCACCTGGCCAGTTAATTCTGTTCTTCCTGACTTGGAGTCTGGACTCCCAACAGGCTCTGGGCATTGGTCCAGAGGCTTGACAACGAGCCACATCTGGGACTGCCAGGAACTGCCACAAAAGAGTCTGCCCAAGAAGGCCTGTTGGAATTGCTGGGGAGGGAGAGTGCCATCCAGTCAGGACCCATGCCAGGTCAGAGCCCCCTGAATCTACCTGCTGGGTAGAACAGGCCCTGAACCCTGGCCTTTCTTCTAGCTCCCAGTCAGAACCTTCTCTTCCATCACAGGTCTCCTCCAAAAACAGCTAAGACAGGGCTGCATTCATAGGCAGGAAAAGAAAATAAAGAGAAGAGAGAGAATCAAGCAGGAGTGTCCTACCCTCCCAGAAATAAGCCTGTAAGCATTCTGGGCACCCTCTCTCGCTTGAGTTTGTTCTTCCCTGAACATCCCTAGTGAATGAGGAACCTGAGGAGTGTCTCCTTTTACAGGAAACCTCCAGAGTCCACCACAATCAGGTACCCGCAGTGTGGCTCGACCCACTCTTCCTCTCCCGGTTACTTTCTGACACAGCTGGCTCTCCAATCAAAGCTAAGTTCCCTCTTATCTAATCCTTTGCTTTAGGAAGTTTAACTCACCCTCTAAAGCCTGTACCTGGAAAAAAATAAACCCAAATGAGAACAATTTTTATCTCCCATTATGAGTGGAAGTGAATCTCCTCTAGCTTGGCAAGTCTCCAGGAATATCCCACTAACTTTTAAGTCATTTCTAGCCTGCTCTCCTTTTTCTCTGTCTCCAGCTCTCTTCCAAATGCTCATTGAAGAAGAGTGTTTCCCTTGTCCCTGCCCCTGCCACTTTAAAAAAAAAAAAGAAGAAGAAGAAGAAGAATAGTCTTAAGTTCCTGAAGCCATATATGACAGACCAGCTAGTTTTACAACCAAAACATTTCCCTTTACATCTTGGGCACACAGATGACTCTATTTCCTAGCCTCCCTTGCATGTTAGTGGGGCCACATGACAGTTCTGGCCAGAATATAGGTGGGCCCATAAAACCCCCATGCTATCCTCCACACTTTCTCTTTGCCTCATCTGCAGTCTGGATGCAGTAGCTGAGGTAGACTTGAAGGCCTTAGGGCACAGGGAAGTCATAAAATAGAAGGAGCTTGGGAGCCTGAATGCCTGCGTGGAACACAGGTCCTCATCCCTCACCTCTCCACTCCCACGCTTGGAATGTGACATGAACAAGAAATAAAGTTTAATTTGTGTGAAGCCCCTGAGACTTGGAGTGGCTGGTACTGACTAATACCCCAAGTTCCAGACTCTCAAACTTTCTACAAACTGGAACACCACATTCCTCTCTCCCAGTGGTTCCCTGTGCAGTCATCTTTGACCTTTCTGCATGGTAGGCCACACCTGGAGCATGAGCATCAAAATCCCACATCCTGATCCTTAACCTTTGACCTTGGTTCATGTTTCAATTTTTAATTTGGTTTCCTGCCTGTTGATTAAAATGTATTTGTTGGAAGTGAATTGAAAGTCTCAGAAATGGTGCCTGTTATTTCCATAACTGAGTCTTCAAGCCATATGCTCTGTGTATCCATCTGGGCATGTCTGGGATATTTGAATTAGTCCCATTGGCTGCAGTGTAGACAAACAAGCAAAGAGATTGGAAGCTGCCAACTCTCTCTATGATAGACAGGTCTTCCCAAGCCATCCTTCCCATTCTAAGGAAGAACAATTACAAGCACATTACTAAGAACGAGCCATTCATCATCCAGACTTTGCCTCTGCCTCGACTTGCATCCATAATGACAAGATACAGGCAGTTTTGTGGTAAACAGAGGCTGTCACAGACCTACAGACTGAAAAACTGAGTGAATTCGTTTGGCTTTGTGAGAGTTGAAGCTACCAGATTTCAATAAATAGTGGTGAGTACAAAAAGTCTTCATCTTTTTTTTTTTTTGAAGGGACGGAGTAGGTAAGCAAATTATCTGTCATTTAACTCCAATCCAGGGCTCTGAACTTCCTTCAGTAAGTTCTTATTTGGTGGGAAATTGGAACTCTTAGAGCCATGTAAATTCACTTTTCCGCTATTAAAGAACCAACACAAGTAACTGTTTGACTCAAGTTAACATTCACTCCTTGGAATAGATGATGAGTAAATATTTACCCACTGGCATAGCTGTTGAGTAATTGCCCATTAAAGAAGTTAAATGTTAATCACTTATTTCTGGACTGAGTAATTTCAACAAGATCCTATGACTAACCCATAAAGTCTAAAGGCAAGAAAAAAGCCCACATCCGTTTATTTCTTTCAGTCTTGACCATACAGGAAAGGCCTACTCTTAGGAATGTCTCAAGTTAGAGTCATAACCAGTTTTCACTCCCTTAGTACTCAAAGCCAGCTAATTAATTGCCTTTTCATTGTTCTTCACCCAAAGAAACCTTGACCTCAGGTTAAGTATTAACAAGATTTGAGAGGGAAGGGTTGGACAGGAGTTTAGAGAGAATATGAGGGACATCTAAACTAAGAGGAGAAATAAAACCTGGAGATAGAAGACAGAAGATGTCATGAGGTTGGCTGTCTTACATCAAAGGGAAGTGTGCATGATAAATGCCATTAAAGTCAAAACCCTAGGCCAGGTGTCACCACACTAAATTTCAACTGAGACAGAGGAGGACTTCAGCAGCAGATGGCCCACAAATAATGGGTAGGGAAAGTGTCTATACCATCAGTCTCATGGAAAGGATCCTTGCTTGGTACCCACTCTTCTTCAGGATCAAACAATGAGCTTGCAGGTGAGCTATCTGCACCCAACAAGGCAGCCTGCATCTGAATGAGAAGAGCCAAAATCCCTACAGAACTTCTACATATATTCCATGTCGGCAGGAACATATATAGCAGCTTGGTGGGTGTAGTGGCTGCTGTTGATATCCACCCAGATCCCTTTAACTCTGGTGGAATCCTCCTCCCCACCAGCTATGAGTGTTGGCTGCTAAAAGCAACTCCCTTCTCTGGAGAATTGCCCTTCGCCAATGGGAATCATCTAGCTCAGAAGGTGATTCCTCCTCTCCCAGAGGCAGCCCATAGCTAATGACTGGCTGATAGCGTGGTACAAAAGGCCAGCACCCTACTTCAAGGTGGGATCAACTCTGTGGTGCAATTCCTGCTGCAGTGAGATTGCACTGTAGCTAGTCTTTAGCTAAGGCCACAAACTTGCTTAGATCTTTTCCCCAGTCACAGCCTGCTTCCCTTATGCCCCTTCTGAGAGCACACTCTCAATGAAGCACGTGCACAAGAATCAATGTCTCAGTGCCTGCTCCTGTTCTGTTTGCTTCTTTTTCTGAACCTAAACAAAGACAATAGGACAGGCAAGACCTTCAGTCTCCCCCACTGCCTCCAAGTTGCCTCAGAATTTGTTGACAGAGATTGTGTGGACAGGTGGAATAGCCTGATCCCAGGGGTACCCCAGGCGGAACAGAGACAGAGTAACCCACCTTACTTCTTCCAACCAATGACTGAATTCCACTTGGAGGACAAACCTCAGCATGTAAGACTGCCAGGTACCTCTCTCCTCCCTTTACTGATCCATGCCTTCCCTCACCTGCCAACCACCCTCTCATAGATATCCAAGCAAAGACTCCCTTTCTTCCATTGGACTTTCTTCTGCCTAGTGAGCCCTTCCCTCTAAGAAATGTCTTTGAGTTAGTGACCCCCTTCCTCACTTCTACATTGGCATGTTTTTTGCTTTTGTTTTTGGTTTTGGTTTGTTTTGCTTTGCTTTTGCTATAGGAATGTCTACATTGCATGGTGTACCAGAAAGAGTATGGACTTATTATATAAAGTGGGTGAACATGGGTCAGCTATTCAACTTTTCTGAACATAGATTTCTTCATCTGTAAAGTGGTGTTAATAAGACCTACCTCACAGAGTTGTCGGGAAGATTAAATGATATAAAAACTAGATATTCATTGTTATCCTACCTGGTACACAATAGGTACTCAGTGGTAGACTATTTGGTATATAGTAGGTGCTTCTCCTTAGTGGAGACTTCAAAAAAGGACAAACAGGTATAAAAAAGAAACTGAAAAAGCAAACTCTACTCTTAGCACACACAGACACACAGGCATCCTGCTTCAGGTCAGTTTCCTCCATCCATCCACCTACTCTCCCATCTATCTGTCCATCTACTCATCTATTCATCAGAAACCCCCTCAAAACCTTAGTATCCCTTGTGAGCCATGTATTGTGGATACAGAAGTAAATTAGACATAGACTCCATGTAAGAAGTTTACAGCTCATTGCTAACAATAGCTGCATACCTTTTCCTTTGGGAATCCAGGGGTACCTGGATGGAGGTGGAAACAGGAGATCAGGGGCTCAGTTCCACACTGATAAGTCATTTATTCTTGAAGTCCTTCCTGTGTGAAGGATTCTTGCATTCTCCTATCAAAACAACTAGGTACCCCTTGGGATTTGATGGGAACTCATCCCCATTAAGTTGCTGCAACCTGAAAGAGACTCCCAAACTACCAAGTTCTAAGAAATTGGGACTTCTTGGCTGGTCCTCCCTATGTGCCCGAAGAGCTCCTGTTTTCCTGAAGACCAAAGGAATGGTGACTCCGAAATATGTTCCTTCCCAGTGGGCTCACTGGAATCCACTGGGATTCTTAATCCACTTACCATATTAATAATAAAAGCAGGAATGACTATCAAGGCCAAATGGAGTTCTACGTGCTTGACATATATGTTAATTTCTCATGGTCCCAGCAACTCTGGGAGGTGAGTGTTGTATCCTTATCTTATAGCGGAGGGGACTGTTGAGGTCAGAGAGGTTAAGTGACTTAAGGTTTACAAATGGAGTAAGAGTCATGACTTGAACTCATATCCTACTTCAAGGCCTGTGCTCATTTTAAATTTTGTGCCATGATGTTTCAATAAGTATGCTCTTACATTACATGCTGCTGTTTTTCTTCACCACTTACTTGTTGAATAGCCTTGGCCAAGCTTGTTTCCTTCTTCTTTTAAATTTTTTTTGGAAAAATGTTTAGGTTTTTATTATGGTGAATGATGAATTTTTAACATACCCCAAGGTAGATAGAACTTTACCATGAAATTCCACATACCCATCACACACATGTTAAAACCATCTAGGGCCCATCTGCCCTGTCTATACTTCCTCCACTTCGTCCCTCCCAGCTTGGCAGTGTCAAAAATCAAACCCCATTGGTCTGCCTCCAAAACCCTCCACCAAGCTGGTCCTTGCTTTGTCCTAGCACCGGGCTTTATTATAACATTCCTAAGGTCCACTTTAAATTATCATTTCCTGGCACATTTCTCTTTTTTAAAAAGTCATTGTCAAAATGAATAAATTGGATAGAACATTCAAATGGACTATAGAGAACATTTCAGGGCTTATCCTCAGATTTCCATTTGCCAGGCAAAGTTCTAAGGTGCCATTATTAAACTACACTGGTGATTGTTGAGACAATGTTAAAATGGGATAGAATTCAAAGCTCTTTTGCTCCAGCAAAAAGAAATATATAACCAAGTCGCTGGCCTGCCAACTGGGGAGCACAAGTTGTTCCTTTTCTTCCCCTTAATTACCTCTCAATGGAACATTCTAGAATACCCAGGGGGTAAGTTTCCACTAATCTTCAGGCCTCTTTAAAACCTAGGGCTGACACAAAAGCTAAATATAGAACAATATTCTATAAACAAAGTCCCGAGTCTAAGGATCCAAATGAGTCAGACATTGTTTTCAATCATGGCTTACAAAGCAAGTAGCCTGAATTGTGCTAATGGCTCCAACACCTCCGGATAGTATTATACTGAAGTACAAAAGACACAGAAGATCATCTCCAAAGAATGTATAATATGGTTGAGTGTATGGACTATGCCTAAATAAAATGACAGAGATAGACAGGTATATAGTGATTATTACAGTGACTGCACACTATTATACATACGTGTATTTGCATGCACATGTACACACACACACACACACACAGACACACCAGTGGATCACTCCATCTCAGATGCACAGTCACAGTATGATGCAAACACACAGAAACACAAGACTATCCAGGGACCATGAGAGTCAGAAGCTTTAGTTTTGGTTTCAAGTTGGCCACCTCAGATAAAGGCAGCCAGAGGGAAATGAGGGAGCCTGCTGGACAAAATTCTTAAGATCGGAAATATATTCCATTCCCTGTTCAGCCAGTAATGAGTCATTGCTTTCAGCAAGCTCCATCTCAGTCTTTTTGTTTCTAAGGCTCCTTCCATTCTATGATGTTATAAAGACCAACTTGAAAAACAACCAACAAGGTCAATTTCACACAGTATGGATTTATGGGGCAAGCAGTGTGATCTGGGGTCACACATTAGTTGGTGCACCTTGGGCAATTTATTACACAGTTTAAAACTAAGCAGTGTCAAGTGAGTTTGACCCGGGCACGAATGCAGAAAACATACCTATTCTATGTGAAATTCTAAGGGCAGGGTGGAGGATTCTGTCTTCATACCAAATACCATGGAAAGAATAGAGACAGATGTTTTCCTATCCATTATGAGGGCTTAAAATGTAATCTGCAAGGATGTATCGGCTTCTGATCTTGGCTAGTAGATCTTGGGTCTGGTTGTCGAAGTGCAAAACTTGCTGCGTTGACACCCTTTGGCCACCAGAGAGCTCCCTGCATCCAACCAGGGGTGCCTATTGGATCAGCAAGCACAAGTTTGCAAAATGCAGGGTGCCTCCCTGCAACCTAGAGCACAGATTCTATTGCTATCTCTTACACCAGCAAAATCCACTCATTTTCTCCATCAACAGTAACTCTGGCCTTGTCCTTTTGCCTTTTACAGTGTGGGACTTGATGTATTCAGGAGGCAGAGGATTAACATGGGTACCAGGTTCCACATAGGACAAATGATTTCCCAGCTGTGGGGTAAAAGTCCTGACCTTCAGATTTATGTGTTGCTTATGGCTACCAGAGCCAGTGACTACATGGAATACAGTACTCAAGAAAACTTGCTTTTATAGGTTTTGTTTGGTGGCAATTTTCTTTTTTTACTCAAGTGGAAAAACACAAACTAGTATAAGGAAGAAAATGATGATAATCCATCATTCCACTATCCCAGAGAAAATGGCTAAGATTTGGACATAGTTCCTTTCATTTTCTTGGTTTTTCTTTGTGTGTGCATGGGGAGGATGTGTGTGTATTCTTAGAGATAGCTCGAGCCCATTTGTATTCTGACATTTTTGGTAATTTTTCTAACCTGATATGATATTTTCTCTTAATTTTATAAGTGTTTTCCACATCATTAGATGCACAATGCAAGACAACTTGGAGAATTCAGAGGCACAGAAGAAAATAAAAAACCCTTGTTTTTTCAGTACCCAGAGATAATCATTTTCACATTTTGGCATTTTACTGCCAGTCATTTTTCCATTTATGGTATTTGTTTTTACAAAACTGCGACTATACTATATATAATGTTTTATAGAGTGCCCTTTTTGAATAATTTTATATAACAACCATTTCCTCCATATCATTAAATATCTTCCCAAAACATGATTTTTAATATCTGGGTAATACTAAAAATCATGAATGGAGCTTAATTCATTTAATAAATTGTCTATTGTTGATCATTTGTGATGATTCCAATACCATTTATTCCAGATAGCACCAAGATGAACAACTTTATACTAATCGTATCCTATCATATCATCATTGATGATCCACCTAGCATAAGCTTTTAGATTTTGAATTACCAGGTCAAAGGGTTTGAACATTTTCAAAAGACAGATTCCAATTGCCACAGAGTCCCCCAGAAATGTATCATTTCATATTCCCTTTAGGAATATATGAGAATCTCTGTCTCATCACACCCTCACCCATGCTGGGATCACCAATTTTAAAAATATTTGTGCATTTGATACACACACTTGCACGCACACAAAGAGTTATTTCTCATTGAACATTTAAAACTTCACGTATTGCTCTCAAACAAGGACATGAATAGACAATTCTCAAAAGAAGATATACAAATGACAAACAAACATATGAAAAAAATGCTTAACATCACTGATGATCAGGGAGATGCAAATCAAAACCACAATGCAATACCACCTTACTCCTGCAAGAATGGCCATAATCAAAAAAATTTAAAAAAATAATAGACATTGGCATGGATGCGATGAAAACAGAACACTTCTACACTGCTGGTGGGAATGTAAACTAATACAACCACTATGGAAAACAGTGTGGAGATTCCTTAAAGAACTAAAAGTAGATCTAGCATTTGATACAGCAATCCCACTACTGGGTATCTACCCAGAAGAAAGTAAGTCATTATACGAAAAAGATACTTGCTCATGCATGTTTATAGCAGCACAATTCACAATTGCAAAAACATGGAGTCACCCCAAATGCCCATCAATCAACGAGTGGATAAAGAAAATGATACACACACACACACACACACACACACACACACACGCATACATATATACCATGGAATACTACTCAGCCATAAAAAGGAACAAAATGATGGCATTCGCAGCTATCTGGATGAGATTGGAGACGATTATTCTAAGTGATGTAACTCAGGAATGGAAAACCAAACATCGTATGTTCTTACTTATTAGTGGGAGCTGAGCTATGAGGATGCAAAGGCATAAGAATAACACAACGGACTTTGGGGACTCAGGAGTAAAGGGTGGGAAGGTGGGGAGGGATAAAGGACTACAAATTGGGTTCAGTATATACTACTCAGGTGATGGGAGTACCAAAATCTCACAAATCACCACTAAAGAACTTATGTAACCAAATACCACCTGTTCCCCAAAAACCTATGGATAAAAAATTAAAAAATAAAAATAAAACTTCATGTATTGGCCATTTGTGTTTCTTCTTTTGTGAATTATTGAGAACTTAGTAAGTATCTAACACTGCTATGTGTTGAAAAACAAGTACACTAAATCTTCCAAGAAACCTGGAACACAGGTACTATAATCTCAATTTTGCAGGTGAGGAAACTGAGACTTAAAGATGTTGTGTTTTCTCAAAGTCACACAGCAAGGGAATGACAAAGTTTGGCTTCAAATGCAGATCCATGATTCCCAATCTCATGCTCTGCCTATGATACCACATTGCCTCCCTGAGAAATTTTTGAAATGTATTTTTATAGAGGAGATAAGATTAAACAACCCTGCTATATCTGTACAAGAAATGTTGAGACTGTTAATATCCATGTAACTTCTATTCTTAAGTTTTAAACAAAAAATGGATGAAAGAACAATGGAGACTGTTTTATGGCTGCAGAGTCCAACTGCGTCACTTTCACAGATAAAGATTCTGAAACCCTGACGAGTTAAATGACTTGCTAGATAGTGAGGTTTGACCAAAAAATGGAGAAAGAGGGCAAAAAAAAAAAAAAAATCCCCCACAAACAGCACAATAATTTGATAAGCTCTTTCATGCCTCTATGCTTTGCACATTTCTCTCTGTCATCCACCTGATGACTCAGTTAAGCTGTCAGGTCCTCTATAAAACCTCCCATTATTTTTTAAGGCAGAATTAACTGTCTCTGTGTTCTGTGTGCATCTGTACTACAGCACTTACTGTATTATGTAGCAGAGATGTCCAACTGGCCAACAAAATTTTTTAATCCCTTCTGTAGTCTTGAGCTGCTGATGGAAAGTAGCTGCAGAGCCAGACTGGATTTCCAGGCACCCTCTTCCCAACCCTGGCATCCAGGAGTGGCCATGTGACTTATTTTTGTGAATGCTGTGTGAGAACATAGATATCCTACCACATTACACCCCTCCCCAGCCCCTGCCTTGCTTACTGCTTTTGAACTCTGTTATTTTGGAATATGATGCTTGGAACAAGGCAACCATGTTGCAATCACGAGACAAGTCTAAGAACACAAAGCCAGCATGCTGAGAATGACAAAGCCAAAGAATGGGAAGAGACAACCCTAGAACCATCTACATTCAGGCATTATATTTTGTAAGACAATCTTTACCACTGGAGCCACCATTACTATTACTTTTAACTTGCAGTTAAAAGCCAACCCATCGTAGTCTCTGATTACTCGCCTCTGTCTTTCACAAGATCATTAGCTTTCAGGACATCCTTCATATCTAATTCATCTTTGTATACTTGTTCCCTAGGTCTATTATAGAGCCTTACAAGGCTTCAACAAACGTTTGCTGAATCAAATCCACCAATGATATTCAATTTTAGTAAAAGATTGTGCTATGAGCAAATATTTCTTGATTTTCACTGGTCAATTTCTCTAAGAACCTATTTGCTTAAAACCACTCTTCCAGCTGTGGCTCCAGGAAGCTCTCTGCCATTCACACGGCCTGGTACAGAATTTGCTAGGCAAGGATTCATTTACTGCTTGTTAATTAGTCAAGTGCTGAGTGCACCACAGGACTCATTTTTACATTATTCGCACAATTGCGTAATTAGCATTTTAAAAGGTTTTCTAGGAGGCTGGCCCAAGTAAGTTTATCTTGAAAAATGTCACAAAAGGAAAAGAATAATTAACAAATCAGTTCCCAAGCAGATTTAGTGGACAATTGGCTTCAGCCCGAAAAGCACTGCATGGAGGACTGGCTTCCAGCTTGTGGCCAAAGAACGTATCTTCGCAGGACTGAAACTGGGAGGGGTTCTCAACCCTGTTCCCAGAGCAGCAGACCTGGTGAGGAACGGAAGGAACACTCTGTGCTTGGTGGTGTTACGTGGTTTTTAGACTACTCAGTGTGACAATTAACTGAGGGCGCCTGTTCAATTTATTCCAACTAACTGGACAGTTACCAGTTGGTAGTTTGTTTTTAGAAGAAGCTTAAGAAGTGCATGAGAGAGATCTCATTTTTATTAAGTGAAAAAAATGTGTATTCTTTAATATAGATGGCAGTTGCCTCATAAATTGATTAATCAATGGATTAATATATGTCAATGTATTTCTATCTTCTCCTAGAAACCCCAACTTACTAAATCAACATTGTCCCAGGTATCGGGAAATTCAGTTTTTAGGCCCCTTCTCTTCTCCTATAATTCATGAAAAACCTAGGTGACTATAGCAAGTCACTTTAGAAGTTAAGAGAAAATCGTGGCATCATTTTCTGCCCTGTCAATCTCAAAGGGTTCAAAAACTAATAACAAGCGTGTGTAAAGCCTACAGTACAGCCAAGAAAGTTTTTCAGGGCTGCTCCGCCATTTTGGCCACAAAGCAGGAGCATCCATGCTTCCCATGGTGTTTCAGCCAGCAGTCCTTTGCTTATGGCATCTCTGCCCAAGCTTCCCAAGACCTGGTGGACTGACAGGGTTGATTAGAGGGCTGGGCTAAGGAAGTCATGGATTCTAGTCCTACCAGGGGTCAAGCAATATTAGCAGCATTCTTAGATCTTGGATAAATCCTGTGTTTGCTCACAGAAGGTGGTCAAGGAGCATGTGGTTAAAAAGGAGAATCTGATCTCTTTATTGAAAAAGCAAGTGACAAAGTGTCCTGTCATTCTGTCAATCTGATGTGGGTTCCCAGCTACATTTTCTCTCAGGCATCTTATTATTATTAAATTCTCTTGTGGTGACTATAATTGTATGGTTTCCTTCGTACGTGTTTGAGCAGCTTTTACATGTGTGCTTTGGGTTCTCTTTGGATCCAAGTACCTTGAGGGCAGTGGCTTGTTTTCTGATGTTCTTGTAGCCACTCTCAGTTGGCACATCCAGAGAAGAGAGTCTGCAGTACACAAAGGACAGACATGTCCACACTCACCCAACCCACAGCACCTCATTGTCACTGTTCTCAGACCACCAACATGGCTCTGTAGGACAGGAACTTCCAGACCAATTAAATAAGATAAGAGGGGGCACAGAGAAGTTAAGTAACTTGTCCCAGGCCCCAGAGCTGGTTGGTGGCAGAACTAAGACAAGGAGATGGGTGCTCTGACTCTTCCACTGGACTTTTTGAATTAAATTGTGTGATAACAAATACACTCCTGGTTTTGAAAAGAGACCCCCAGAAAGCATCTCCAGTCTGGTCTCGCCTTTTGCCAGATGTCTTCGAGGTTCTTCTCATTTCTTCTGCTTTTTGTATACAAACAACCACAGAGATACACTCTTACTATTTTTTTTATAGTGAAATTGGCAAAAGAAATAGTTCTTTTTTTCACTTCATAAAAAACCCCTAAAACCTCAATCGATCTTCCAGCAGCTCATCTAGAATGTGATTTTGGTTCTTTCTAAGTCAGTCTGAGTTATTATTACTGTTATTATTGGCCATAAATCCCCCATGATATCCCTGGGAGGTGGGGCCTCCTCTGGATGATGGCATCTGTAGGAAGGCTGCAGGGGCTTCCAAGGGAAGGAGTAGACTTACCTGGTGGACCCCTCCTCAGAGCAAAAGGCCCATTCCAGTTATTCTCCTCTCTTATTGAAGAGAGCAACCATGAAGAAAATCTAACCACATTGGATCCCATTGGATCTTTAGAAAACCAAACCAGAGGGCCCTGCTTCTTCAGTCACATTGTCCCATCCTGGGTGAAAATGCTGCTGGCAAAACACTGCTCATTAAGGTTTGCCACACTCCTAAAGGTCTGAATCTAAGAAACATGCACTCAGCACTGATATACAGAAAAAGTACATACTACTCACAACAATAGCTAATAGTAGTTTAGCCCAGAAAATGTCAGATATTGCACTAAATCCTCACAACAACCCTATGAAGTAAGTGCTAATATTGTCTCACTTTTACAGATGAAGAAACAGGTACAGAGAAGTTAGGTAACCAGTCCAAGGACACACAGCTAGAGCAATAATAAATAATGATTAACTCTAAGGAATGGTTTGGAGAGGTGGCTCATGCCTATAATCTCTGTACTTTGGGAGGCCCAGGCAGGAGGATCATTTGAGGCCAGGGGTTCAAGACCAGCCAGAGCAGCATAACTAGACCCTGTCTCTATCCCCACAAAAATAAATATAAATAAAAATTGCATGCATTACTGTTTATTACTTTTTTTTTTTGAGACGGAGTCTCGCTCTGTCACCCAGGCTGGAGTGCAGTGGCCGGATCTCAGCTCACTGCAAGCTCCGCCTCCCGGGTTCACGCCATTCTCCTGCCTCAGCCTCCCGAGTAGCTGGGACTACAGGCGCCCGCCACCTCGCCCGGCTAGTTTTTTGTATTTTTAGTAGAGACGGGGTTTCACCATGTTAGCCAGGATGGTCTCGATCTCCTGACCTCGTGATCCGCCCGTCTCGGCCTCCCAAAGTGCTGGGATTACAGGCTTGAGCCACCGCGCCCGGCCAGTGTTTATTACTTTTTTAACCACAAGCAACTGCATTACTTCTGCAATTAAAAAGGATGTAGCAAGCTATAAAGTCAGCCTAATTCAGACTACACAAAAATAAAAGCTAAGTTCCTATGTTGATGACAATATTTTAAAAGAAAGTATAGCTCTCATCTTTAGTGTTGAAGCCAGGCCAACCAAGTACCATCCAGTAAGGTTTTCTAGGGAGACTATTTGTTTGTGAAGAGGTATTGAAAATAGGGGACCTCAAGTGACTGGGAATGCTTTAAATGCTTCATCTTCTGAGGCATTTTAAATATTCTCCCAGCTTTCCCAGAGCTTCTCATTTTCTAGTCCTCGGTGAATCAACATCCCAAATTCCACACTAGTTGCTCTGGTCTAACAAGGTTTGCTCATATCACAAGAACAGAGTAGCTGAATAAAATTCATGAATTACTGCCAAATCCAACATTTATATTTGGTGCTATCACCTCTTGCAAAAACAGAACTTTGTGTGGCAGCTGCCACGAGACACTGATGGTGAACAAACACCAATAGGAGGCCCATCAAGGCAGCAGGCAAGAGGAAAAGGAGAAACAAGACACCCAGCTTCTCTGCCCAGGAAGCAGGAGCAGCAGCCACCCGAGGAGCTGGGGTGTGTGCCCCAAGCTGCCCTCCCCCTCCCCAGGGAAGGAGTGGCCTCTCCTTTGTCCTCCCTCCTCAGAGCCTCTGAGGGGTGTGAAAGTCAAAACCCAGAGGAAGTTCAACAGTGTCAGGATGCAATTACTCAGGAAGGACAGACTTTCTTTGAGAGTCTCTAATTTTCAAATCAGAGAATCTAGAAAACTCGGCAGCTCAAACTCTCCTCACTGCCCATCATACCCCTATAAGGAAAGCAAAGCTTCTTGTCTTCTTACAGAGACACAGGACTGCCTGTCTCAGCAAACAAATTATCCATTTCGATCAGGGCTTCCTCTATGCCAACTCCCAACCCTCTTAGAAAACAGAGCAGGAAAAAGAGAGACAGAGAGAGAGAAAGAAGAATCAGGGACATCTGCTGGTTGCCACATCCATTTGCATAATTGGATTAATAAGCTCCATTTTGGAAATGGCCTAAATATATTTTTACATGAACATTGTTCTAAAACCTCATTAAGATTCAATTTACAACCCACCAAATAGCAGAAAACTTTCACTGGAGCTATGATATTATCCCCAGTCAAACCTAACAAAGGAAAATATACAGGGAAATCCTACAATAATTTGTGGACCTCTCCGGCTTAAACGTGAAGTGGGGCAGGGTGAGGCAAGGTGTGATGGCATGAAGACCGACTTTCCTTCGTTTCCTTCAGGAGTTGCATATCTGCTGGGGGAATTCCTCCTCACAACAGCCAGTCCAAATCTAGGTCTTCAGAATTCACCTGTGTCATTCCTTTGGCAGAAATAATCAGTTTCGGTGGCCACGTCTGGTGGGCATTTCAAGGCTGAATGAGTTTTGCTCAAGATTAACTACTCCAGATCATTCCCTTGAACACAAGATACCTTTTTTAGGGAAGAAGGAGAGAGAATTGATTTGTGTAAACACCTGGAGGTCGGGAGGCTCGTTACATCATCCTCAGAGGCTCCATCAATACCAAATGAATGAATGAATTTGGAGGCATTACTTGTTATGGGATGGATTTGTGGCATCTTTCCCATAGCACTTACCGCCACCTGACATAGTTCATTATCTCCATCTCTCTCCTAGGATATAAGCTCTCTGAGCTCAAGGACCTTATCTGACTTGCAACCCCCTGTATCTCCTGCACCTAGAATTATGTACGCAGTGGCTGAGAAATATTTGTTGATTAACTATGCAAGATGATTGGAAAGTGGCACTCCAAATGACATGTAGAAAGAGCCTGGTGGAACGTTCTACCCAAAGGTTATAAAACATCCAGATTCTTCCCAGAGCAGTTAAACTCCAACTCATGAGAGAAAGACCAAAACAATGACTCAATCAGTAGGTTGGCATATGGTCCCAGTGGGAGCCAAGGCAGGGCCTCAATGCCCATACCATCCTGACCCAGTTAGCTCAGACTCACAGCTGGCTATGGCCCCTCCTAACTTGGCATCCATTTTACATACCTGTGTGCATATGTGTATGGGTATGAATGTCTGCCTGTGAGCACACACTTATACAACCTGGGTTTTATTATCTTTATTTTAAAGAAGAGGAAACTGAGGCACATGAAGACTAAGTGACTTGACCTAGGTCATACAGCAGGAAGGTTGCAGAGGCAGGATACTCCCCTGAGCAGTTAGCCCCCTTTGCACCCACCTAAAATGTGGGGAAACACACCATGCATCTAAAAGACTTCTCTGTGCAGAGTCAGGTTGTACACTAGCAGGCCCAGGGAGTGCGCTGTCCTCCATGTCTGAAGAGCTCTAGCATATCCAAGAAAAGGCCAAGGACTCTCTCTTCTCAAAGCTACCAGAGGAGCAGTTGCTATTGTTCCCTCATCCACCTCCTAACTGGACAACTCCTCTCACTTCTAGGCATGGATGGAGTTGAAGGAAACCCTGCTATACAACCTTGCTTTTACCCCCTACGGTGTTGCAGCCTTTCTTGGAAAATAAATATATCAATTCTTAGTTACCCCTCTTCAGTAATAGGAAACAAGGAAAGCTACAGAATTTGGTAAAATCTCCTTTTGGCCAGCATTTCAACTTCCCCTTACACCAAGTCTTCCTCCCAGAAACACTCCCAGACAACAGAACAAATGGTTAATTGAAGTTTTATTTCTTCGCCCCATTTCTCCAATGCTGGGTTTTAAAAGTAGGGAAATAGCTAAAAAGCAGGTAACGGAAGACAAAAGAGAAGGTAAGTGAGGAAACTGAATAAATTTGAGGCCTCCATATCAGCTCCCAAAAACCCAACTGAATTATTTGATTTTAATTCAATGGCCGGATGGGACCAGCTCAGCAGCCCCATCAAGAAAGGGAGTGTGGAAGGAGGGCCCTTTCAGGAGAGCCAATGGCACAACTTCCTCACTCTGCAATTCTGGAATCTTTTTTGTTTCTTTTTTGGAAGAGAGATTAACATCACTAAATAATAGAAGACCTACATTCTTGAAAATTTAATGACTGTCCTACATCAAGCAGCTGTCAAATTTCCTTGCTTGTTTTCTTGACAAAGTGTTCCATTCCAGATGTTCACAGGAGATCTTGCCTGCATCAGTTTCAAGTCACCACGAAGGGGAAGGTGAAAGGCAACCCTAGAAAAAAGGAAATCCCAATTTCCTAATTAACCTGTTAATTCCAAAGGCCAGCCTGCCTTTCCCCCAAGCGATTCCACAGAAAGCACAGAGTGGAGAATAAACCAGCTACAGTGGCCTTATTTTACTCTGTTGGAATTATTAGCCAGCTACAGATGGCCTCATTTTACTCTGTTGGAATTATTAGCCAATTCCAACACACTTCTCCTGTGTGTCTTTGACTTCTCTCCCTTCCTTCAGTTCACTTCATGGCTGGTGGTCCCAATGCCCAAAACAACCTCTGCAGTGGCCCCCATGTCTTCTCAGCTGGATTCTTTGGCTTGACTCCCCCACCTCCAGTCTCTTCCCATTTCTGGGGGACCCTCTACCATCAACTCTTGGGTTCAAGCCTCCATTCTTTCCTCAATATCAGTTATCCACCTTCTTTCCCAGTCATAGACTTGGCCCATTTCTCTCTCTACACTTTCACTCCTCTCCAGGAACAATATCAGGAATAGATGTTGCCAGAAATAACCTGAGCCCTGTCCTCTCACATTCTGGTGTCACCCTATGCAGAGGGATATTGGAAATGCCCCCTTGCTTCCTGTCTCCCTGGTAACCTCATCCAGAGTCACAGCCTTGAGATCAACTCTTTGTTCCAGTATCATGTCTGCACGGTCCCAGGAGGCAAGAGAACGTGAAACTCAGATTTCCCCACTGTGCTTGAGAGCCACCTCATGCCCTTGAAACTAATGATTAAGCTTCACTTTTAATTACAGGGGAATTTGAATGAGGCACGCTCTCCAATTTCCTCACTGCCCTCCCCGCCCCAGTGGTCCTGGCTACAGCAAGGTTGCCCATTAAAGTTCAACCGGACTTCAAACAGACAGAGTTCCTGACATGCATGCTTCATTCATTGAACATTTACTTCTTGATGTATATTGCTAGCCAAGCTCTAGTTATGAGTAAAGAAGTCAATGTGAGCAAAGAATTCCATCTGGAGAGAAGACAGACATTTGTTTCCTGTCCTTAGTGACTATTAATAGCATTCACTTCTCCTTGGAGACTGACTTGGGAAATGAGAAGGGGGAGGGGCTATCTGGCAGGAGCAACACATGGCAGCATCAAGCTCCACACTCTGTACTCTGCAGGAGACAGAAAAGCTACCGCTAACCCAAGTTAACACTGCAACCAGTTCCCCAAGCCTCCCACTGCTGAGCTCCTGTGCTCAGTATTCGGCTAGATTGCTTTAGTTCATAGCAGTTATCAATTTCTAACATACTATCTACTTTATCTATTCATTACATTTATTGTTTCTTGTCTGCCCCCTCCCACTAGAGGAAGGGAGAAGGGACTTCCTCTGCTTTGTTCACTGATATCATCCCAGTACCCAGGATAGTGTGTGGTACGTAGTAGGTGCTCAATTAATACTTGTTGAATAGGTTAATGAAAATGAGCAGCTGAAGAAACCTTAGCTTTAAGTACCTAAAGAGAATTGTACATCCCAAACTAGTGTATGGCATTAAAGAATGCTCAAAGGAAGGGTTATATTATAGCTCTACAGTCCGTCTTTTCCCTTCTTTTATTTATTTATTTATTTTTTTCTGGCATTTGGAGAGAGTGGGGAAAGGGGCAGGATAATGACTATCGTTGCTGAAATATTTTTAGGTCTTTGTCTTATTTTGAGTTCCCCAAAAGAGCAGACCTTGAATGATTCAGGTGCACGATTTGGGTAATTCTAGGAAGGCCAGAAAGAGCGGGGGGGGGGGCGATGTGAGACAGGGAAGGGAAGGATGCCGGTACAAGCCACTGTGGGCAATTGGGACTCCATCCTGCTGGGGACCCTCTGAGGGAGAGTAGAGAACACATCTCACCAAGGAGGGGAGGAATTTAGGGTATTCTCCCACCAAATCATCCCCCCCCAACCCAACTTTAGCTGCCGGTTACTCTGCAGCAGGGTGGGGTGGGTGTTGAATACATTCCTGAAGCCCAGAGAAAGCCCTCAGACAGAGAGACTGCAATTCTTGAGGTGAGAAACTAGGTGTGTAGCCGATTTCCACTGAGCTACAGGTGACCACCGACTGGACCAAGGGGATGGGGGCAGGGCACTCACAGTATCTGCTCTAGTTCTTCACTGTTTCCATCTGGACCCGCTATGCCTGCATGAAGAGGGGGTAATTGGTTTTGTTCTTTGTTAGTTGTCATGTCCGTCTGTCCCTCATTAGCCTGGTTGCCTGATGTTTAGATTTTTCCTCTCCTCATCAATAAAGGCAATTGAAGTGTTTCCTTTGGGGGTAAAAAGGAGAGAGAGAGAGAGAGGGAGGGAGGGAGAGAGAGAGAGAGAGAGAGCAAGCTAGAGAATGGAATCCTATAGTGCTTGAAAAAGACAGGAGAAGCAAGCAAGGCTGCATTCAAATCAAAATAGCGTCAGGAAAAAAATAGGAAAAAAATGCCTACAGAAAGTTTCACTTTTTCTCATTCATTGTTAACACACTGAAATAAAGCACTCTATAAATATGAAGAACTGGGATGTTTGGAGAGCATCAACCTACTCAAGTTTAAAACATGACACACATTCCTGAGGAGCTAACTGTAAATTGTGTCATGTACTGAGAATTATTTTTTTCACTTTTTACTTGCTTTAAAATGCAAGACTTCCCGGCCAGAACAATTTGATCAGAGGAAATGTTTCTTGCCTAGAAATGGCAATAAATGTTTAAAAGGAATTTGAATTTCACCAAGCTTACAAATCTGAATTTGATTTCCTGCAACTGAAATTTTGGCTGAGATAATTTACTGAGTGAGTTACTTGATTTTCCACTACAACACACCTTTCTGTCCACTGGTACACACTCACACACATACACACTCACACATACACACACTCACACACACACTCACACACACACTCATACACACACATACACACTCACACTCACACTCACACATACACACTCACACATACACACTCACACACACACACACACATAGACACTCACACACATACACACTCACACACACACTCACACATACACACACACACACGCTCACACACATACACACTCACACATACACACACTCACACACACACACTCACACACACTCATACACACACATACACACTCACACACACTCACACATACACACACACACACGCTCACACATACACACTCACACACACGCTCACACATACACACTCACACACATACACACACATAGACACTCACACACATACACACTCACACACACACTCACACAGACACACACACACACGCTCACACACACACACTCACACACATACACACTCACACACACACTCACACATACACACTCACACACATACACACACATAGACACACACATACACACTCACACACACACACACATACACACACACACGCTCACACACATACACACTCACACACACACACATACACACACATACACACTCACACACACACACACACTCACACACATGCGCAGAGTCAGGGGGTGGGAGCATTATCCTTGGGCTCCAACAAAGCACTTCAAACACCCTCTCCAACACTGCAGGAGATGAGAGCAGTGCAGCAAGATAATAGCTAACACTTATTGAGCACTTACTATATGCCAGGTACAATTGTAAACAGGTTTTTCTTTCTTTGTGGAAATACAATCTGCTCATGAAATATCTTGGACAGATGAATCTAAGAACTGACTATTTACCAGTTTTGATTATTTGATAACATCACTTGAATTTCTGCCATACGTGAGAAAACAGTCCAGCCTTACTTCTTGCTGCTAATGGCTGTTATTACATATGAAACTATACTGTTTACACTCTTGAGTATTTCAGTATGTAGGAACTCACTGAATCCACACACCCTATGCAGCCAGTTACTATTCTAGTCCCACGTTACAGAGGAGGAAACCAAAACACAGAGAAGTTAAATGACTTGCTCAAGATCACTTAACCTATAGGTGGCAGAGACAGAATTGGAACCCTGGCAGTTGGGCCTCGAGCCCAACTTAGCTAACTACCCCAACACTGGGATGTAAGAGGCATCTACTTCTACCCAGATGTAACCTTGATGAAGGATATACCTCTTGGGCCTCAGTATCGTCAACTAACAACCCAGATTATTCTTCATAGTTACTGAGAGTATGTAATTTTCTAATCATTTCCAACATCTGGAAAATGCTAAAAGTCTTTAACATGAGGTACTGGATGTTGGCATAATTAAAGAACATCATTAACCGCAGGATTGTTCAGAGAAGCTGTTATAGCCTCTATTGTGTACACCCTTCAAGAGCATTTATGAAATGCTTACTGCATGTTTAACAAACATATTTTATATTATTTCCAGGACAAGAATGGTGCTAGTTTCATGGCTAGCATAGTAACACCTAACAGGCACTCACACAAACAAGTTTGTTGAATGAATGAATGAACGAATAGCTGGAAGTTATATCAGGGCATATATGTTCTATTACATTGCAGAACTGTAGTACTGGAGGAGTCCTTAGAAACATTCTCATTCAACCACCCTGACAAAACACTCCTATCCCTTTTTAAAGATGAGAAAATGGAAAGAGTTTGATGAAGTACAGAAAGTAGAGGAAGGGAGACAAGACAGAATGAGGTAGACATAGACAGGTTTCTAACTCTGAGTCAGTTCCCATGTTTCTTCATTATTATCTTTAGAGCCAACTTTCAGCATGTCAGCCAATAAACCAGGAACACTTTCCAAAGTCAAATGTGAATGATTTCTGAGGTGTTGGCAGGTTTTTTTGGCCACCTTCTATTAGTATGAAAAATTGAGGTTTTCAATTTAAAGTGGATATTTCAATTTAAAGTGGATATTTAATCCACTTTAGATCAAATGTTAAAATTCAGGTGGCTAAGGGCATATAGATGTTTGACTCTAAGACTGGTGTAAGACATTCATCATATTCCATTTTCTGATTTAGGCACATAATATAAGAGGCATTTGGTCTATTAAAAATGAAGAAGATTCAACTATGATTTCCACAGCAAACTATCAGTAACCCTAGAAGTACAAAGCACAGAGGTTCCAGGTGACTGGCATCTCCAAAAGGTCGCCTTTATTTTCTTGTGCATTTGACACGTATGTTTATTGCGGCACTATTCACAATAGCAAAGACTTGGAATCAACCCAAATGTCCATCTGTGACAGACTGGATTAAGAAAATGTGGCACATATACACCATGGAATACTATGCAGCCATAAAAAAGGATGAGTTTGCGTCCTTTGTAGGGACATGGATGCAGCTGGAAACCATCATTCTTAGCAAACTATCACAAGAACGGAAAACCAAACACCGCATGTTCTCACTCATAGATGGGAACTGAACAATGAG
>NC_045456.1:5888253-5935855 GCF_002776525.5 Piliocolobus tephrosceles
AAAAAAAAAATAAATTAAAAAAATAAAATAAAATAAAATAAAAATATTTTCTTGTGCATTTGAACCTTTTCTCAAATTAAGTCCATGAGGATCTCAACGGATCCATCATAATTCCCTAGGCTCCTAGCTATCTTTCATGAATTCTGATTATGGTTCATAAAAATGTATAATCTACTTCATTAAGACACTAGGGAAGCTGATGGACCCTGGAAGTATGGAGTGTAGTGTTAAAAGAAGAAACAATGGCTGCACTTAACAGCTGGGAAGGATATTTATGTCAGTTCCATTTGATCTTCCTACTGGCAGGGTGATTAGGAGGAGGAGGAAAACCAGAGAAGGATGTCAGGTCTGAAAACACAATCTCAGGCAACTGAGGTCCACCAGATAACCTTTAGGGCATTTTCTTTCTTTCCTTGTTTGTTCTTCTGTCTGTGCACTGGGAGGAGAATGAACATACTATTTGTTTTCTTTGAAGATTTGCTTCTGATGAGAGATTTTGGGAATGCATCAAGGCTGGATAAGTGCCCATCCCTCAACCTTGAGATGCTGTAAATTGAACAGAACTGGAGAGGGTCCATAATTTGCCTTTCCCCATCACTGCTTCTTGTGAAAGGGAAAACAATCGTGTGTTTATCCTCACCATTGACAGTGTGCAGATGTGTTTTCTTAATGGCAATTGTGACACGTTTATTTATCCTCTTGGGTGCTTAGAGCCTGAGCTTTTCACATCTTTTCCAGCTGTACAGGGAAAGGCTGTTGGTAACCTTCTGTTTTTCAAACCAGTTCTCTTACTCTGGATTGTTTGTTTTGTTTTTAAGTAATTTAAACCACACAAATAGCCCTTGGGAGAAGGGTTATTTAATCAAGGGAAAGTTGTTTAGAACACCACCCATGAGATCTTCCCATAGTTCACCCTCTGGCCGGGACAAAGGTGGGGTGATGAGAAAAACTGTGATTTGCCTTGGATCAGTCTTTCTGAGAAAAATTCAAGAAATGTCAGGAAGGTGGGAAGAGACCAAATCTATACATCTCGTTACCCTTATCAGAGAATGTCTCTAGTAATCATACAAAGAAGAAATTAACTTCCAAAGGTGCAAAGCTGCATTCTGGTTCACTTTCTGTAATATTAAATTATTGGAGGGTGAATATATACATGATTGATTATCTGTGAGTCTGAGATCCAACTGTTCTGGGTGGCTGAGGATGTGAGAGAATAACATATTAGGTATTCTATAAGTGCTAGTTAGGGAATAACATTTCCTGGATACTCTAGACATTGAGAGAACTAATGAACTTCTAATATCCCTCTACTTTTCACTCTGCATCCTGCCACAAGGCCAAGAGAACCAATTGCAACAGACACTATCTTTTCTTGCTGTGCAACAGATCTATGGCCTCTTTGTGTTGAAATTCCAAGGAGGGTACCACTCTCTGGAATGAGACAGGCCTTCACTCATGTCTGGGGCACACAATGGCAGGCAAGGGGCTAAAAAGATTTGGGGCAGTCAGAGAAGTCAGGTGAGCTGAGCCCCAGCCATAACCCTTTGTGCTTCCAAATAGACATCCTAGACATGCCAGATACACCAGCCATTTGTGTGTCAATAAATATTGATTGCACACCTACCAAGAGAGGAGCATTGTGCTGAGTGCTGGAGGTACAACAGCAAACAATATAGACATGGCTATTGCTTTTATGGAGCTTACAGGTTATTGGGGGAAGTAAAGAGAAATCAAGGACCTACTCAAATAAATGAAAAGACTTCTACTAATAAATTGTGAGAAGATTGATGAAGGATATAATGAGTGTGTTGAGATACAGAGTGTGTTGAGAATGGAGGATGGGGAGGGATACTCAAGTATGAGGAGGTAACATTAAGTAGAGTTCTGGAGGATGAAGTGATGGGAAAAATAGCAGAGGAAACAGCAGGTATGAATGCTCTGAGGCAGGAAAGAACTTGCATGTATTTTAAAAACTGGCGATGGACCAGTGTGCCAAGGGAGTGCTGGGCCAGAGGGAGTATGGCCCAGCATGAAGCTGGACAGGTGGGAACAGTTTGCCAGGTCATGCAGGGCCTTGCAGGCCATGGCCTGGAGCTTGGATTTTATCCTAAGTGCAGTGGGAAGGAAAGGAAGAGTTTATAAAGGGGCATGCCAGTGTGTGGCCCATGAGTTAAAGGATCACTTTGATGGTTGTGTGCAGAATGGACTGCAGCAAGCACTAGTGGATGTAGGGAGGCCAGGAAGGAGGCAGCTGCTGTGGTCCAGGTAAGAGTACATAGTAGTTTTAGGTAGGCAGTGGTGCCAGAGATGGAGAGGAGGCAGTGGATGTTATTGAATTCTCTTCTCCCCTCATTGTCACTGTCTCTGCTTATGAAGGATCAATATCATCATGTTAAAACAGACCTTCGTGTCTAGGTCCTAGGAACTGGAGCCATTCTGTGCCTCAGTTTCCCCATCTATAATGCTAACAGCACCTACATCATAGGATTGATTCAAGATTTACTCAGAATAGGGGCACTGTTTCCAAGATGGCCAAATAGGGACAGCTCCAGTCTACAGCTCCCAGCGAGATCAACACAGAAGATGGGTGATTTCTGCATTTCCAACTGAGGTACCTGGTTCATCTCACTGGGACTAGTTGGACAGTGGGTGCAGCCCATGGAGGGCAAGCCAAAGCAGGGTGGTGTCTCACCTCACCCAGGAAGCACAAGGGGTCAGGGGATTTCCCTCTCCTAGCCAAGGGAAGCCATGAGTGACTGTACCTGAAGGAGTGGTACACTCTGCCCAAATACTGCACTTTTCTCATGGTCTTCGCAACCGGTAGACCAGGAGATTCCCTCCTGTGTCTGACTCAGTGGGTCCCATGCCTAAGGAGCCTTGCTTGCTGAAAGCACAGCAGTCTGAGATAGACCTGGGACACTGGAGCTTGGTAGGGGGAGGGGCATCCACCATGGCTGAGGCTTGAGTAGGTGGTTCTATGCTCACAGTGTAAACAAAGTGGCAGGGAAGCTCGAACTGGGCAGCGTCCACCACAGCTCAGCAAGGCCTACTGCCTCTCTAGATTCCACCTCTGGGGGCAGGGCATATCTGAACAAAAGGCAGCAGACAGCTTCTCCAGACTTAAACATCCCTGCCTGACAGCTCTGAAGAGAGCAGTGGTTCTCCCAGCACAGCATTTGAGCTCTAATGATGGACAGACTGCCTCCTCAAGTGGGTCCCTGACCTCTGTGTAGCCTGACTGGGAGACACTTCCCAGTAGGGGCCAACAGACACTGCATATAGGCAGGTGCCCCTCTGGGATGAAGCTTCCAAAGGAAGGATCAGGCAGCAAAATTTGCTGTTCTGCAGCTTCCACTGGTGATACCCAGGCAAACAGGGTCTGGAGTGGACTTCCAGCAAACTCCAACAGACCTGCAGCTGAGGGGTCTGTCTGTCAGAAGAAAAACAAACAAACAGAAATGAATAGCATCGACACCAACAAAAAGGACATCCACACCAAAACCCCGTCCATAGATCACCAACATCAAAGACAAAAGGTAGATAAAACCACAAAGATGGGGAGAAACCAGAGCAGAAAGGCTGAAAATTCCAAAAACCAGAACGCCTCTTCTCCTTCAAAGGAATACAACTCCTCACCAGCAAGGGAACAAAACTGGATGGAAAATGAGTTTGATGAGTTGACAGAAGTAGGCTTCAGAAGGTCGGTAATAACAAACTTCTCCTAGCTGAAGGAGCATGCTCTAACCCATCGCAAGGAAGCTAAAAACCTTGAAAAAAGTTAGATGAATGGATAACTAGAATAAAAAGTGTAGAGAAGAGCTTAAATGACCTGATGGAGCTGAAAACCACATTACGAGAACTTCGTGAAGCATACACAAGCTTCAATAGCTGACTCGATCAAGCGGAAGAAAGGATATCAGTGATTGAAGATCAAATCAGTGAAATAAAGTGAGAAGACAAGATTAGAGAGAAAAGAGTGAAAAGAAATGAACAAAGCTTCCAAGAAATATTGGACTATGTGAAAACACCAAATCTACATTTGATTGGTGTACCTGAAAGTGATGGGGAGAATGGAACCAAGTTAGAAAACACTCTTCAGGATATTATCCAGGAGAACTTCCCTAACCTGGCAAGGCAGGCCAACATTCAAATTCAGGAAATACAGAGAACACCACAAAGACAGTCTTCGAGAAGAGTAACCCCAAGACACATAATTGTCAGATTCGCCAAGGTTGAAATGAAGGAAAAAGTGTTAAGGGCAGCCAGAGAGAAAGGTCGGGTTACCCACAAAGGGAAGCCCATCAGACTAACAGTGGATCTTTCTGCAGAAACAATATAAGCCAGAAGAGAGTGGGGGCCAATATTCAACATTCCTAAAGGAAAGAATTTTCAACCCAGAATTTCATATCTAGCCAAACTAAGCTTCATAAGTGAAGGAGAAATAAAATCCTTTACAGACAAGCAGATGCTGAGAGATTTTGTCACCACCAGGCCTTCCTTACAAGAGGTCTTGAAGGAAGCACTAAACATGGAAAGGAGCAACCGGTACCAGCCACTGCAAAAACACGCCAAATTGCAAAGACCATTGACATTATGAAGAAACTGCATCAATTAACGGGCAAAATAACCAGCTAGCATCATAGTGACAGGATCAAATTCACACATAACAATATTAACCTTAAATGTAAATGGGCTAAATGTCCCCAATTAAAAGACACAGACTGCCAAATTGGATAAAGAGCCAAGACCCATCAGTGTGCTGATATTCAGGAGACCCATCTCACGTGCAAAGACACACATAGGCTCAAAATAAAGGGATGGAGGAGAATCTACCAAGCAAATGGAAAGAAAAAAAAAAAGCAGGGATTGCAATCCTGGTCTCTGATAAAACTGACTTTAAAATAAAGATCAAAACAGACAAAGAAGACCATTACATAATGGTAAAGGGATCAATTCAACAAGAAGAGCTAACTATCCTAAATATGTATGCACCCAATACAGGAGCATCCAGATTCATAAAGCAAGTCCTTAGAGACCTACAAAGAGACTTAGACTCCAACACAATAACAATGGGAGACTTTAACACCCCACTGTCAATATTAGACAGATCAACGAGACAGGAGGTTAACAAGGATATCCAGGACTTGAACTCAGCTCTGCACCAAGCAGACCTAATAGACATCTACAGAACTCTCCAACCCAAATCAATAGAATATGCATTCTTCTCAGCAACACATCGCACTTATTCCAAAATTGACCACATAATTGGAAGTAAAACACTCCTCAGCAAATGTAAAAGAACAGAAATCACAACAAATTGTCTCTCAGACCATGGTGCAATCAAGTTAGAACTCAGGATTAAGAAACTTACTCAAAATTACACAACTACATGGAAACTGAACAACCTGCACCTCAATGACTACTGGGTACATAACGAAATGAAGGCAGAAATAAAGATGTTCTTTGAAACCAATGAGAACAAAGATACAACATACCAGAATCTCTGGGACACATTTAAAACAGTGTGTAGAGGGAAATTTATAGCACTAAATGCCCACAAGAGAAAGCTGGAAAGATCTATAGTCAACACCCTCACATCACAATTAAAAGAACTAGAGAAGCAAGAACAAACACATTCAAAAGCTAGCAGAAGACAAGAAATAACTAAGATCAGAACAGAACTGAAGGAGATAGAGACAAAAAAAAAAAAAAAAAAAAAAAAAAAAAAAAAAAACCTTCAAATATTCAATGAATCCAGGAGCTGGTTTTTTGAAAAGATCGACAAAATAGACCGCTAGCAAGACTAATAAAGAATAAAAGAGAGAAGAATCAAACAGACGCAATAAAAAATGACAAAGGGGATACCACCACCAATCCCACAGAAATACAAACTACCGTCAGAGAATACTATAAACACCTCTGCGCAAATAAACTAGAAAATCTAGAAGAAATGGATAAATTCCTGGACATATACACCCTCCCAAGACTAAACCAGGAAGAAGTTGAATCTCTGAATAGACCAATAACAGGTTCTGAAATTGAGGCAAGAATTAATAGCCTACCAATCAAAACAAGTACAGGACCAGATGGATTCACAGCCTAATTCTACCAGAGGTACAAAGAGGAGCTGGTACCATTCCTTCTGAAATTATTCCAAACAACAGAAAAAGAGGGAATCCTCTCTAACTCATTTCATGAGGCCAGCATCATCCTGATACCAAAGCCTGGTGGAGACACAACAAAAAGAGAGAATTTTAGGCCAATATCCCTGATGAACATCCATGGGAAAATCCTCAATAAAATATTGGCAAACCGAATCCAGCAGCACATCAAAAAGCTTATCCACCACAATCAAGTTGGCTTCATCCCTGGGATGCAAGGCTGGTTCAACATATGCAAATCAATAAATGCAATCCATCACATAAACACAACCAATGACAAAAACCTTATGATTATCTCAATAGATGCAGGAAAGGCCATCGACAAAATTCAACAGCCTTTCATGCTAAAAACTCTCAGTGAACTAGGTATCAATAGAATGTATCTCAACATAATAAGAGCTATTTATGACAGACCCACAGCCAGTATCATACTGAATGGGCAAAAGCTGGAAGCATTCCCTTTGAAAACCAGCACAAGACAAGGATGCCCTCTCTCACCGCTCCTATTCAACATGGCACTGGAAGTTCTGGCCAGGGTAATCAGGCAAGAGAAAGCAATAAAGGGTATTCAAATAGGAAGAGAGGAAGTCATTTTGTCTCTATTTGCAGATGACATGATTGTATATTTAGAAAACCCCATCATCTCAGCCCAAAATACCCTTAAGCTGATAAACAACTTCAGCAAAGTCTCAGGATACAAAATCAATGTGCAAAAATTACAAGCATTCCTATACACCAATAACAGACAGAGAGCCAAATAATGAGTGAATTCCCATTCACAATTGCTACAAAGAGAATAAAATACCTAGGAATACAACTTACAAGGAGGGATGTGAAGGACCTCTTCAATGAGAACTACAAACCACTGCTCAAGGAAATAAGAGAGGACACAAACAAATAGAAAAACATTCCATGCTCATGGATAGGAAGAATCAATATCGTGAAAATGGCGTTACTGCCCAAAGTAATTTATAGATTCAGTGCTATCCCCATCAAGCTACCACTGACTTTCTTCACAGATTTGGAAAAAACTACTTTAAAGTTCATAAGCAACCAAAAAAGAGCCCGCATAGCCAAGACAATCCCCGACAAGAACAAAGCTGGAAGCATCATGCTACCTGACTTCAAAGTATACTGCAAGGCCACAATAACCAAAGCAGCATGTTACTGGTACCAAAACAGATACACAGACCAATGGAACAGAACAGAGGCCTCAGAAATAACACCATGCATGTACCACCATCTGATCGTTGACAAACCTGACACACACAAGCTATGGGGAAACGATTACCTATTTAATAAATGGTGTTGGGAAAACTGGCTAGCCATATGCAGAAAACTGAAACTGGACCCCTTCCTTACACCTTATACAAAAATCAACTCAAGATGGATTAAAGACTTAAACGTAAGACCTAGTACCATAAAAATCCTAGAAGAAAACCTCGGCAATACCATTCAGGACATAGGCATGGGCAAAGACTTCATGTCTAAAACACCAAAAGCAATGGCAAGAAAAGACAAAACTGACAAATGGGATCTAATTAAACTAAAGAGCTTCTGCACAGCAAAAGAAACTACCATCAGAGTGAACAGGCAACCTACAGAGTGGGAGAACGTTTTTGCAATCTATTCATCTGACAAAGGGCTAATATCCAGAATCTACAAAGAACTTAAACAAATTTACAAGAAAAAAGCAAACAACCCCATCAAAAAATGGGCAAAGGATATGAACAGACACTTCTCAAAAGAAGACATTTATGCAGCCAACAGACATGAAAAAATGCTCATCATCGCTGGTCATTAGAGAAATGCAAACCAAAACCACAATGAGATACCATCTCATGCCAGTTAGAATGGCAATCATTAAAAAGTCAGGAAACAACAGATGCTGGAGAGGTTTTGGAAAAATAGGAATGCTTTTACACTGCTGGTGGGAGTGTAAATTAGTTCAACCATTGTGAAAGACAGTGTGGTGATTCCTCAAGAATCTAGAACTAGAAATACCATTTGACCCAGCAATCCCATTACTGGGCATATACCCAAAGGATTATAAATCATGCTACTATAAAGATACATGCACACATATGTATATTTCGGCACTATTCACAATAGCAAAGACTTGGAACCAACCCAAATTTCCACCAAGGATAGACTGGATTAAGAAAATGTGGCACATATACACCATGGAATACTATGCAGCCATGAAAAAGGATGAGTTCATGTCCTTTGCAGGGACATGGATGAAGCTGGAAACCATCATTCTCAGCAAACAATCACAAGATCACAAAACCAAACACCGCATGTTCTCACTCATAAATGGGAGTTGAACTATGAGAACACATGGACACAGGGAGGGGAACATCACACACCGGGGCCTCTGTGGGGTGGGGAGCTAGGGGAGGGATAACATTAGGAGAAATATGTAATGTAGGTGATGGGTTGATGCATGCAGCAAATCACCATGGCACATGTATACCTATGTAAGAAAACTGCATGTTCTGCACATGTAACCCAGAACTTAAAGTATAATAATAATAATAATAATAATAATAATAATAATAATAATAATAAATCTAAGTAACCTGGAATGCTGATCTATTACATGTAGAACAATTTCCCTGCAGAGTTGTCTGGATTGAAATAGACTTGTGTGTGAGCAAGAACTAAACTTCTGTTTCATTAAGGAAAAAAAAAAAAAGATTTACTTAGAATAGTGCCCAGCGCATAGTGCTAAAGAGAAAAAAAATTGTTGGCTATTACTATGCCATCAGATTATAGTAACTACTATTTCCTGATCATTTACTATGTGCCATATGCTTGATATAGATTATCTCACTTAGTTTTTACCCTAAATAGTGATAATACATATGGCAAACCATATGGGTTCTCCATTGCGCTAGCATGAACATCGCATCCAGCACACATGGAGGGGAAAGCCCTCTCTGGGGCTGCCTCCTACGTGGGACAGCTCACCTAGATGCACTCTGAAATTGGAAGGGCTGACATGGACAGCTGTCTATGGTGTGCCCAGCAACAATTCCATGGTTTTCATGCTAGCTGACCAAGAGGCCAGGAGGGTGGGAACTGTTCTCTTTGACATTTGTAGCCAGATATCATGGAAAAGTTGAATTTATTTACTGCTTCTGAGGATGAATTGCCTGAAGCCTGTGCTGCCAAGTCTCCAATATATTTCAGAATTAGACAAGAGGACTGGGTGTGGCGGGGAGGGGCTACTTACAACTATGTCTGGAAGGACAAAGAAGTGAAATTAGGGAGGGAAAAGATACTTTAAATAGCTTTATTCACATTTTGAAATCACTACTTGAATTACTCCTCTCCCCTCTTTTAAGCTAGTCCCTATCTTTTTCCCCTTCTCCCTTCTTCTTCCTTCCTCCCCTATGTCTGGACATTTTTTCTCTTCCTCTTTCTTGCCTGTTTCCCTCTCTCCCTCTCTTTCTCTCTCTTCTCCTTCTCCCTCCTCTCTCTCCTTCTCCCTCCTCTGTCTCCTTCTCCCATGTCTCTTTTTCTCTTCTCTCTTCCTCCCCCCTCTTCTTCTCCCTGCTCCACAAGCAACTAGAAACAGCTTTTCTTCACTAGCTGTTCTTTCCCTGGAGCTCAGGGGCATAGGCAATATGTGGAGGGGAGGTGGAAGCCCCAAAACCCATCCATTTCCTCCTAGATAGGGGTTGACTTTGTTTGTTTGTTCATGTTTTCCTTTGAAGCTATAGGTCATTCTCGAGTGGATGAGACAGCACATAACCCCAGTGCAGTCTGCCAGGGATGCAGCCTGTTTGTCTGCATGGGGGACTGAGCTGAGGGGGAAGGAAGCCAACTGTCTTTCTCATTTAGGTCATCACAGAGAATGAAGTGAGTGGCTGGCAGGAGGTTGGGCATCACTGCTCCTAACCAAAAGGACTGCAGAGGAATTCCATTCCAGCTTCACCTTCTGCCCAAGGCTTCAAACGCAGTTGCCACATTCGCATTTCTTCAAGCACCCAGCACACAACTGGTTACGTAGAAACATTGAGAATCAGACCACTCATGGGCCCAATTGGGATGTATCTTTTATGGTTTCTGTAATTATTTTTAAAATAAATGAATTAACTATGAGCTTCACCCTAGAGGCCAAATCTTCAGTTCAGTGTTAAGTAGAATCAAGATGAGAACTATTATTAGCTTCATATCGGAAAAGGCCATTTTGCTTTCACATTCTGGAGCACAGAAAAGGGCTCAGCTTGACAGGCAGATGAATAGTGATTACAGTGTAACTCTGAGAGGTATATCTGGTGCCCGCTCAGTGCCCGGGTGGGCCTGGCAGCCCCTCAATGAGTCACAGGGTTAAATGGGGTGGACAGAAGCCTGCCCTGAATGGCACGAGGGTAGCCCAATATCAGGGATGTTCACAGTACATCCCATTGAGTCCAAGAAGGAATTCTCGGTGTTTCCTCTTCCATAATCACAAGCTGTAACAGATCAGATAAGCAGGTGTGTCAAGTGGCTTTTGACAGGAAAAAAATCCTGGAATTAAAAAGAAAAATGCTAATCCTTTCTGAATCTCAGTGTCTTCTCTTTCAAAGCAGAGCAGGAGATGGAAGACAATGAAGTCTAAGGTCTCTCTCGGCTCTCAGCTTCCATAATTCATTCGTTTACTCATTCATTCATTGGTCCACAAATTTACTGAGGAACAAACAGGGACCAAACCCTGTGCTATGAGCTGGGGATGCCGTGAGCAAAGAGACAGACAGAATTTCTCTTGTCATGTAGGTAAAGTCCAGTGGGAGCTGGTGTGTGCAACATTAAAGAAATCACAAAGAATTGTGAGTTCTAACTACAGTGAGAATGCTAAGTACAGTTTTCCTCACATAATAGAGAAAGGGCTTCCTAAGGCATCTGCTGAAGATCAAAAGAGATGTTCAGTTATTAACATGGAAAGTCAGGCAGGGTATGGTGGCTCATGCCCACAATCCCAGCACTTTGGGAGGCCGAGGCAGGAGGATCGCTTGAGCCCAGGAGTTGGAGAACAGCCTGGGCAATATGGTGAAATCCCACCTTTACAAAAAAATTTAAAAATTAGCTGGGCACGGTGGCACACACCTGTAGTCCCAGCTATTCAGGAGACTGAGATGGGAGAATTGCTTCAGCCCAGAGTGGTCGAGGCTGCAGTGAGCCATGATCACACCACTGCATTCCAGACTGGGCAACAGAGCAAGACCCTGTAAAAAAAAAAAAAAAAAAAAGACAGAACGTCAATTACAGCTCACCATTTGTGAAGAAATTCTTGGTTTGCAATATCCCCTTCCAAACTATAATTGTAGTAAATGCAGGCTTAAGATATTTTCAGTCACATGACCATGCCTAAGCTATGGATCATGGCTAAACTCAGTAGGCAATGGGTATATATGTGTGACATTTGTATGTGGTGTATATTCATGGGCAGAACATATGAGGCGTCTACTACATATGAATGCTGTGCAGGTGATCATTATGTAAAGCAGCCACTTGGTCTAGTGTAGCTTTTACTTATAACTTTTTGGTCCTCTCTTGTAGCCTCCAAATATAGAAATTAGCAGTTTTCCTGAAGAATGTGATTGAATGGTGACTGCAAGGCTGGTGTGAAGGCATGAGGCACTCAGCTAGTGAGATGCTAGTCACCATCCAGGAGCCCAGGGGAGCATGGGTTCATGGCTGTCTATTTGAAGTCAAACTCTAAGAAATTGTTAAAAACTGTAAAGCTGCCATTAGATGTTTATGAGTTATCTACTGCTGCATAACAAGCCATTCCAACATCTAGTGACTTAAAACAACAATGATTTATGATTTATCATGATTATGTGCATACACTCGGTGGTGTTTCTGCTGGTTTTATCTGGACTCGCTCATTTGACTGGATTTGGCTGGAGGGTCAGCAGACTGGAAGGTCTGAGATGGCCCTGCTTACACATCTGGTTAGTGGTGCTGGCTGTTAGCAGGGTGCCTTGGCAGTCCTCCACATGGCCACTCATCCTCCGGTGAGTTACACCAGCTTCCTGGCAGGGCAGTCTCAGGATAGTGGCTAAGAGGGACACTACAAGGGGGACGCTACAGGCCTCTTAAAGATCTGGGTTCTGAAACTTGAACAACACCACTTCTGCCACATTCTGTTGCTCGAAGCAAGTCACAAAGTCAGCCCAGATTCAATGGAGGTGGAGAAATAGGCTCCACCTCTTAATGGGAGTTGCTGCAAAAAAAAATGTGGCTATACTCAATTTGCCACAGGATGAGAAAGAAATTTTGTGGGGAATTTTGCAATGCAGTTAACTTGTGGTACAAGGCTCCTTATGGAAACACTGGACTTGCCTTTGAAATGTGACAGGACAGAGTCATGAGCCTAAACAAACATTTCCACATTAACAATTTGGGGGAGTTTCAGAAGGTGCTCAGAACATATCTCCTAAAGTTGGTGTGTTCCCATTAAATCTATGAAATTGCTGGTATTTGACCATTAGGGCCATACGCACAAAAAATGGCAATTTGACATGCTCTAACCTAACACATTCCGAAAAAGAAACATCTCATTTAGAGCTGTTAGAGAATGGAGTGTCCTGGTAAGACAAGTAGCCTGGTTGGCATTTGAACATTGCCCATTGTAGCATGCACACCACACACAGAATCACTCCATTTCAATGTTTGTACGTGATTCTGAAGCCATATAAGCATCATCATTTGAAACCCCCAAATTGCATTGGACAGTACAATAAATGCTGGATTCTAGGACCTACCAGGCTTCTATCTAGGCCAGTGGTTCTCAATCAGCAATGATTGTGCCCCCCAGGAGCTACTTGGCAATGTTTGGAAACAGTTCTGGTTGTCACAACTAGGGAACAGTGCAACTGGCATCTAGTGGGTAGAGACCAGGGATGCTGTTAAACATCTTACAATGCACAGGACAGTCCCAATAACAAAGAAATACGTGGCCCTAAATGTCATGAGTACCAAGGCCAAGACTTGGTCTAGGTGGATGCGAGGTCAGTTTCACATCCAAACTTCCATGGTCTTACCATTAGCAGAAAACAGCACAATTGCTGTTTCGGGTCTGTCTACTTCTAAAATTCTATTCATTGTTGATCTGTGAGGTAATTGTACTTCTGTAAGTTTTCTGACTATTTAAATTTTGCATAAATATGCTATATGGGAGTGGTCATGTATCCAAATGGCCAGGTTATATTGGTTACTATACCTAGATTAGATTAGCTTTAAGAACAAACACAGTAAGAAGTCATTGAGTCTAAAAGAACGAAACCTGTTGAAAAAACATATCCATGCCAAACTTTGTAGAAGAGGCATAGCACTGCCCTGAAAATGTGATTCATACCTACATACCCCCATTCCCTCCTTGTGTACCTTTCCTCTCCGCCTCCCTAACCCGTCCACCCACACCATCACATACATTTTCCACCCACAGAAACCACACACAGCCCTTCCTTTCTGGCTTTCCATTCAACCTCTCATCACCCACCAATCCCAGAGAATGACAAAAATCTTCTTGCGTGGCTGATCGACCCTATGAGGCTTTTGTGGTTAAAATATAAAGTTCCTGAAAAAACCTTTCCAAATTTGAATGGGATTGCAGTGACATCAAGGCTTTTCCTCTTCAATGCCTTTCATCTTTTTCAGACTCTGGCACTCTCCCCACCAGCTTCAAGTGAATTAATTGAAAAGTCATTAGAAAGCCCCTCTGCTGTGAAGGCCCACCTCATCGGCTCCATATCTGGGTCCTTCGAGAAAGAACAGAAGGGCCGATGGCCTCCACATTATTGGTGCTTCTCCCACCTCCACCCTGTTCTGTTCTCAGGTGAGGCTGGTTGTGGGTGATGTCAGCGAGCTGAAGCAAATCTGCTCAGCCCATTAAACATTAACTGAATGCCCACTATGCGCCAGGCATTGAGGTCAGTCCTGACCCTACTGCCCATCCTAGAACATCATCTCATCATCATTTCCCTATTCAGACATGGCAGGTGGACTCAGCTAGTTTGACCAAACAGGTTAAGTTTGTAAGAACAGGGTCTCTCTGTCAGTTTCTTCCGCATTGCAGATGTTTGTTCTGTGGCCCTAGACATGAAATCCCTAGTCATTTCTCTTAGAAAATGCAAGCCATGGTCACAAGGAAAACCTAGAAAAGGCAGCGTGGGCACAAATCATGGTACAGAAGCAGCTGAAGGAGCCTGCTTTCTTGTTGGGGAGTCACTACCCAGAACACATTTCAACATTTTCTGACTGAAGTTCTAGAGAAAATGCTTCAACTATGTCCACAGCCCAGGCAGAATTTTAGGGATTCAGGCAAGTATATCTCAAATATGCAGGAACTTAGGATTCTATTGAAAGGCATTACAATCTGGAATCACATAGTCGCTTCTTTTAAAATTTAGGTATAATTTGTTTTCAGTGAAATACACAGATTTCAAATGTATAGTATAACTAATTTTTGGGTCCCACACCACTATCCTCTGATTTTTGTAAACCTCTCTTCCTTTAAAGATTCTTTATTATTCCAAAACTTCCATTATATTTTATTAAAGGATAGAAATATTTATCAAGACCATAACTATGAGACAGTCCTCCTCCCCAACAATCTACATACCCACCCCTTTGTGATTACAGCAGCCACCATCAATGCCCTCCCCATCTCCCTTATACCTCTCACCTCAGTTCACTGCACCTGACTTCCAAAGACCCCTACCTGCATCTCTGTGCCTCGCTTTTTCCCATAGCTGATGAAGGCCACTATACTCACAGGTTTGGCCTGAAATTCTGGGGAATTAGCAACTTCCAGGAGCGTCTCTCAACAAATGATTCTTAGTAGTTGGGAGTATAAATATATTCCAGCTGCCTCACTCCTCAGGTGGGATAACTCTGAGTTCTATGCATAGCCTCCCAGTCTCCCTTGGGATTCAGCTCCAGTTACTCACAGTAGCAATTCACTTAATAACCCTTCCTTGGCTTCATTCCCTTTCCTAACCCCCTTCTCCTCTCTTCCTACCAGTTTTTCCACCACCTCTCAAATACACTACTTACACTTGAGGCCTTGTTTTAGGGTTTGCTTCTGAGGAACCCAACCTAAGATGCTCATTCTCAATCCATTTATAGAATCTACAATTTCAGGACAGTAGCATAGGGTTTTTCTACAGTATATACACATATACACATACTAAGGAAAAGGGTGAGAACAAATATTAGGGAAGGTGAAAGTCAGAAACACCAAACCTTGGTTCATGTGGAGTAGGAGTCTATTCCTAACCAAGATATGAATTTAGATCCCTCATATCATCCTCCAAGATTAGACAAACATGCCCCAGTTCCCTAGTCTTCCCTGTCACAAAACCTTAAGACCTTTCAACATTTTATTGCCCTATTTTGGGAGATTAGCATCATGATTTCTGTTCTTGGGGTTTATTCCTTGACTGCTTCAGTGACTTATTTCTCATTAAAACTTCACCCATGGGCCAGGCACAGTGGCTCACACCTGTAATCCCAGCACTTCAGGAGGCCGAGGTGGGCGGATCATGAGGTCAGTGGATCGAAACCATCCTGGCTAACACGGTGAAACCCTGTCTCCACTAAAAATACAAAAAATTAGCCGGGCGTGGTGGCGGGCACCTGTAGTCCCAGCTACTTGGGAGGCTGAGGCAGGAGAATGGCTTGAACCTGGGAGGTGGAGCTTGCAGTGAGCTGAGATCATACCACTGCACTCCAGTCTAGGTGACAGAACGAGACTCCGTCAAACAAACAAACAAACAAACAACAACAACAAAAAAAAAAACCCAAAAAACTTCACCCATGAACCTGGGTCATTTCTTTATTTTCTAAAAATGGGCACCAAGCAGTGGACAGCTCTCTAAGCCCAAATCCAGCATTCCTGCCAAGCCAAGCCAGTGCCTTGGGAAGGCATGATGTATGTGTGTGTGTGTGTACGTGCACTCGCATGTGTGAAGAACTCAAAGTAATTCTATCCAGTGGCTTGAGGAGTACAGACGTAGACTCCTCTTGGCTCTTCCTCCTCCCCTCAAAACCCTACAAGAGGGGACTTCTCATTTCAATACAAAATTGAAACTTGGGTGAATCCTCTTCTCCTTCCCAGACAATGGAATGGAGACAGCACCTCTGAATCCTCCCAAGTGGATGATCTGGCAAAGGTAAGAGGCAAGACTTGTAGGGATTAGGACTGAGGAAAGAGCTAGGGAAATATTTTTATTTCTGCCTGTTTCATCACCACAGATACCGTTTCTCACTACTACAGAGCAACAACATCTATTCAGCCAAGGAAAATAGAGTCAATGGGAAATTTGAGGGAACTTAGAACAAGATTAAGCTCATGGACCTTATGTCCTGGATGGTCACTCTGGAAGAGCATAGGGATTCCCAAGACTTTCCCTACAAGCCAGGCCTCATTGGACATTTATTTGCTTTAGGTTCATTTCTGAGAGAATGAGCTATCTGTAGAGAAACAGGAGTGGCTTTTGAGTAGAAATGGTGGGCAGGCATGAAGGTGGGTGACATTATCCTCTGATAAGCATTCTGGGAGACTGTGATGTTGAAGACCAACATCATTTAAAGGCCACTGGGAGGCCCTGGAGAAAAGGGCCTTTGGGTGGGACTGTTTCCTTGTGCAGGCACAGCCAGCAGAGTGAGCCTCTAGCTTTGAATTCAGTTGTTGAGGAACAACATAAACATGAATGTCTAAAGAATGTGATCACCTGAAAAACAATAGGAGGCTTTGTTCCAGGCAGAGAGAAAATAAGGGAGCATTTGGTTCTTTCAAATCTTTACGCTGGGGCCAGTAGAGTCTGTTTTCTAGCAGAAGGCTGTTTGAAGTGTGTTTATATGTCTACATAGTGCTGAACCGTGTGTTGGGGTTAAAGATGATAAGTCAGAATATTCATACCATCCTGATCTCATGGAGCTGCCCATCATGTAATAGCAGGATGATTCAAGGTGGCAATGATATACCTGTTGCCTGGTCTCCCTTACATGGAGAGCTGAACTGAGAGAAACTATGAGGTCCCAAAGTGGGGTAAAGGGCCTGTGGAGAAACTTTTGTCCAACTCTGAACTGGGAGGTTTTTTTTTTTTCCTCATCGGAAGTCCAAGATACAGAAATTATTCTTTCAAATACAGGAGTGCAGCAAATCTAATCTTGAAGACCTCCTTCCAGTTGGCTAGCCTGTGACCCAGAAATCACTACCATGAATCAATGTGAAAGTGTGCCAAGCCACCCTGAGTAAGTTAAACAGGGCTTGGAAGCAGGCAGCCCAAGGGAGAGAGGGCTGGCTCTGATATCAACCTCCAGACATCAGATTACGAGACTGAAAGGGGAGCCTTTAAGTTCCTTAAACCAGCGGCCTTCAAAATGCAGAGTGTGCACTCTAGGGGTAAGGAAAAGCATTAGACTATGTGTATATGTATGTATATTTATGTACTGTCAAATGGTCTGTTTTTATGTTTTTTTAAATATAAATTGGGTTTTTCTAGCAGACTCAGATGTAAGGATTCAAGGGTAAAGAGTTTACTTCAGAGGTGCAGGGAACCCTGATAGGGTGATGGGGAAGTAAAACATGGAAGAGAAGGAAGCCAATAAAGAGAGAGTTAGCGAGTAACTGGAGCTTAGTCCCATGGGGAGACGCCGCAAAAGAAGCACAGAATGTCCGCTACTAAGTATTCTCCCAGGGGCAAGGGAGCTGGGATATTTACACCTTGGTTCCCATTATAAAGTGGATGAGGGCTCTTGGGAGGTGCCTGAATTCCCTTGCATGTCTGGACTGACCAGGGAGCCAGCAGAGGGGTCTTTTCCATCTTTAGAGAAAGACTGCAGGCAAAGAGATGGAGAATCTGGCAGTTGGCTATCAAAAGAAGGCTTCCTCTAAATGTGAAAGGTTAGGGATATAGGCAGGGGCCTAGAGACTGTTATAGTAAGTAACTTATTAATACAGCAACACATGCATATAATTCATAAATAAATAATATGGATTTTTGTTCTACTTTTTTTCTTCAATTGGGGGGCATGGAGGCCAATGCCTTAGCCCAGGTTCCAGCTAAGAGCAGCCGGCCTCACCTCAGCTGACTCAGGAGGCTTGAATCAAGCCTCTGCTTAAAGGTCTCTGAAGTTAAGTACTACAATCTCTCTTGGATGCAAAGGCCAGTATGTAGCAGTAAGTCAACCAGTGGGGATGGTGGGTATCCTAGTGGCAGGCAGGGCTCCACAAAGAACATGTTTACATGGACCTCTATCCCATGGTGTTGTATTTCCTTCTGAACACTAGCTCCTCTCCTCTACTAAGCCAAAATCTTAAAGGCTAGCATACATTGGAGCATCTTCCCTTGATGGAACAGCCCTCTCAGGAAGCCACATAGAAAACAGGTAGATTTGCACTATCTCTGATGCTTTTGCTACCCTAGACATGAGAAACTGCTTACATATAACTTGGATTCTCCTATCCACCCCTGGGAGACAAAAAGGCATTAGAGTTTTGAAGAAGATTGGTCTTTACTTTCTTTAAGAAATTCTATTTGTTGAATGAATGAGTGTGTATATGAATGAAAAAATGAATCAATGAATGCATGAAACAAACTTTAAGTTTATAATAGGAAATTAATCTTGGGGTCAAATGAGAAATTATGAAGACCCATTCTTTCCATGGCATCCCAACACTGTCACCCTTCAAAACAATTTGCACAGCCTGCTCATGAAGGGGTAAATAGCATTTTGGAAGGTAAGAGATCTGGAGGAAACTTTCCCCACCTTGTCGGGTGCCCACTTTGTGCTGATCACTGCCCTAGGACTAGCACATGTTTTCTTGTATATTTAATCCTCCAGGAAGCTTTGAGATAGGTACCATTCCTCTCATTTCACAGATGAGAAGACTAGCTTTTTAAGAGTGTAAGTATCTGTCAGTAAATCACACAGCCGGTAAGAGGTGGAGCAGGGGTCAGAACTTAGCGCTCTGACTACGAAGCCCATGTGCATCTTACTATTCCACAACGCCTTGCTTACGACTCTAGCCAATGGGCACTCTTGGAAAACAGACTTCTGAAAGGTACTGTTACCATTGACTCCACAAAGGTATAGCTGAAGAAATAAAAGCACTGTTGATATGACACTGACATCTCTCTAAATCTAGTAATGAGAAAATATCCTTAATTAATTTTGTCATTGATTATGATGTACATTGTGGAGAATGAGATGGGGGCAGGAGGCATAGGCAAGATTGAGTATCAGATATGTGGCTGCTGCCAGTGAGGATTAAGGAGTTTGTAACGCCAGGAATCAGTTCTAATTCACCTTTAAATATGTTTCTTCTCTTAAAAATTTATTGTAAGATATTTCAGACATATTGTACTAGGCAAGCCTCTAAGAGCTCCCCCAATGATCCCTGCTTCCTGGTATTCTTGTTGTTGTGTAAATCCCTCCACTTGAGTGTGGGCTGTACCTAGTGACTGACTTCTAATGAACAAAATACAGCAAAAGTGATGGGATGTCACTTTTGTAAGTAGGTTATAAAATACTGTGACTATTCTCTCTCTCTCAAAACCCTCACTCTGATAAATCTGACTGCCAGGTTGTGAGTTGCCCTATGGGGTAGGACACATTGCAAGGAACTAAGGGAGGCCTCTGGGCAACAGCCAGTGAAGAACTGAGGCCTTGGTCCAACGGCCCATGAGAATCCAAATCCTGCCAACAACCATAAGCGTAAACTTGGAAGTGGACCTTCTGAGGCCTGCCAACAGCTATATGAGCAAGCTTGCAAGCAAATCCACCCCCAGTTGAGCCTTGAGATGCCGCAGTCCCAGCTGACACATTAATGCTGCCGGTGAGAGCCTGAACAGAGGACCCAGTTAGACTGCGCCCAAACTCCTGGCCCACAGAGACTTATTTAGACTTATTTAGACTTATTTAGCCAATAAGCTCTGGGGTGATTGGTTATGCAGTGATAGACAACTAATGCAAAAAGGTATAAAGAATAACCTGGTGAATACGTGTGTACTGCCCATGCAGCATGCAACCTCAGAAGAAAAACAAATTACAAAGATACTTAAAGTCCCTTCCTTGTATTCTACCTTCATCACTTTCCCCTCTTTCCTCTCCAGATGCTCTCTGGAACCAGACTGAAATTGAAATGCAAGATATATATATATATCACTATCAAGCTTTCCAGATTTTATATATATATCATAGAACCTCCATCACTAAGCATTCTCCCAGAGGCAAAGGAGCTGGGATATTTACACTCTGACTCTCATCATTAAGTGGATGGCTCTTGGAGGGTATTTGAACTCTCTCACACATCTGGACGGCCAAGGGAACCACCAGAGGGGTCTTCTCTGTCTTTAGAGAAAGACTGAATGCACACACACACACACACACACACACACACACAATCTCCCTTAACAACAAATAGCTTTGTATATATTTATGTATCTATATATAAATGGTATTATATTTCAGGTATCTTTCTGCGATGAGATATTTTCCTCAACAGTATGATATATATATATATATCCATGTTCTAAGCCAGTCATCTTTCATTCCTGTATAGTAGTCCACTTTTTGTTACAACACAATTTATCCCTCCTCCCACCAATCATAAGGTATGATATTTTGTTAAGTCATATGAAATTGTCAATGTTCAGCCATTTTTTGCCTACAAAAACAGCTCTTTCGTATGATCCAACCTAACCAATTTTCATACACACAAACAATGGCCCTTTACTGACAATGAAAATGCTACTGATGGTAATTATTATATCATTATCTAAACTGATTCTTGGCATGGCCATCTGAGTCAGACAGCCCTGGCTGTAGAGCCCAACGCTGCCACCTCCTACCAGTACAGCTTTGGGAAAATTATTTAACTTCTCTCCCTTTTCTTCATCTATAAAATGGAGATAATGCTAGTAACTACTTTATAGAGCTAAGTGAGGATTTCCTATGATGATGAACATATAGCCAGGTACATGGTGAGTACCCAATAAGCATCAGCTGTTGCTGTGGTTGTTTCTTTAATCATCTTTGTGATGGACTTAAACCTGACATTGACCCTTTTCCACACTAAGGCTCTATAGAGGAGCTCTCCTGGCGTGGCTATTTGCATGGTCTGTGCAGCCTTCCCTTCTTGCTCCAGCTTGCCCTCCTTGTCTTCCCCAGACTCCTGTTTCTTCTGGCTTTGGCCAGAAATTCCAAGAGAAAATCTTCTCTCAACTCGGATAAGACTTCTAAATCAGCCTGCTCAGATAGAAAAAGCTTGGAATTCTAGGAACAATCCTTCCTGCAGTCCAGATGTTTCTGTCACTCCCAGTCCCAACCTAGGAAGTATTTCAAAAGAAAGAAACAATTGAAAATAAAATCCAGACTTGATTCCCCTCTGTAGGCTAACTCAAAACCCCTTTAAATGTAGTCTGGGATTGAAGGCCAGTTTCAACAGAATGTGTATTTTATCCAAACCCGTCTGCTCTTCTCTCTTGCCAGCAACACATTTTAAAAAATCTAATCTCTGTTTTCTTTACATGAATCTAGACCAAATGTGATTTCTCCCCTGCATGTGAAAATAAATTATTTCAAATGCAATTTTCTCCTCTGGTTTGTTCCTGTTTCTCCAGAGACCTTTGAAGGGTGTAACTCCAGATGCAAGCCGCCTGCTACTGCAATGCCAGCAGGAATTCCTAGGCCCCCAAAACCTCCTGGGGGTGGGTGGAGGAGGGAGTATGGGGGGAATCTAGGCAAATCCCTTAGGCACCTAGGATTCCTGCTTCACACTCCAAGAGGATATCTTAACTTCCCCCATCAGTGAGGATTGGAAGAGTGGAAATTAAGAGCTAGACTCAAAAGGAAAGGTAGAGATCACATTGAATTCCTCTTATCCTAACATATGCAATCTGTGCTAAGCAGGAGCTAGAGAGAGGAACAGCACTTGGCACCTCTTTTGACCCACTGCTACTCAGAGTGTGTCCCCAGATCAGCAGCATCAGCCCCATCTAGGAGCTTGTGAGAAATGCCAATTCTTGGGCCCCACTCCAGACCTATGGAATCTGAATCCGAGAGTAGGGCACAGCATGTGGGCACTGTCAAGCTTTCCAGATGATGCTATGCATTCTCCACTGTGAGAAGCCCTGCTTTAGGTAGTCAGCCACACGCAACAGAGATTCATGGCCTTGGAGCTCAAATCATTACTGCAGTCTAGTGAGGGGACAGATAAACTACTGAATGGGAAACAAATCCAAACCAAGGTTTGAAAAAAAAAAAAAATGCGCTGCCAGCCCCACTCCCCCACTTCCTGAACAGCCCTCACACAGTCCCCCTCAGCATCAACACAATGAACTCCCTGAGAGGAAGATTCTTCTAACTCAAAGATTAATGGTCACTGTAGTTGTAAACATGGCCAGTGTCCCTTAGAAAACAGCTGTTCTTCAATGAGAACACATGGACACAGTGAGGGGAACATCACACACCAGGGCCTGTTGGGGAGTGGGGGGTAAGGGGAGGGATAGCATTAGGAGAAATATCTTCACGTAGATGACGGGTTGATGGGTGCAGCAAACCACCATGGCACATGTATAGCTATGTAACAAACCTGCACATTCTGTACATGTATCCCAGAACTTAAAGTATAATTTAAAAAAAGAAAAAAAAAAAAAAAAAAGAAAGAAAACAGCCGTTCCTTACAGTACTGCAAAATAAACATGAGTCTTCCAGTGGGGCTTCACACTCTTGAAGACAAATACAGTACAATAAAGAATCATTTGGTTGGGACAACAGACAGACACACATCTCAACATATACGGGTCAGTGAACAATGGCTCCTACTAGAATGGTCCTGCTGGGCCAACCACGACACAGTTCCTTGTTCTGCACAACATGCTTTTGTTTAAACTCACAGACCTCCAGCCATTGAAGGAGCTGACTTAAACCTGGCTGGCAAAGAAGGCTTTGACAGTCTAGGGCTGAGACCAGACAGGGGCTGCCCTTATTTGCCTGTTTTTGGCAAATGGCGCCTAACGGTCATCTTCCTTGATGACCTTGTCATCATCACCTTGTCATCCCTGACCATCCTCATGACCCATGTCCCTCTCCAGCTCTGGCCTGTGTATGAGAATACGGAATGTTTAAAAGGTCTCTGCACAGTGTTCTGAGGAAAGGCACTGATGAAACTTAGTCACAGAAGCTTGGAATGAGGAACTCCACCCTGACACTTCACAGCTGTCCTTATGGACAGCAGAAGGGTCTGGAGCAGCTCAGCAAGTCTACAGCAAGGCTCCTGAGTCGACAGTTTCCTTGAATCCAAAACATCTCTTAGTACAACTGCACAGTGGTTAAGAGGGAGACAAATATGGACATGCTGGGCAGCAGAGAGCTGACTAAAGGCCCCGGGGGGAGGTACTCTTTTCCTTAGCTGTGTGGGAGAGTTTTCCCAAAACTCCTGTGAGCCACCAAACTCACAGCTAGAATGGCCAAAATGAAGGAGCAAATTGTAGTTCTTAAGGAAGTTGCCCCCACTGTTCTAGAATGTCTTGCCCCCATTCTGTAGGTAGCACACAGAAGTTCTGTCGTGTTGCGTTGTGTTACTTGTCAGGTGGCTCCCAGACACCCAGGCATCCGTAGCCGGGCTCTGTCTTCTCTTTCCAACTCCAGTGGGCCCATTGCAAATATTTGTTAATGGAGCTTGAGGCCTGAGAAAGCAGTCGTCCCCCCAGCCCCCCCCCCCCCCCCCCCCCCGCCCCACCCCTGAAACAGGAGTTTCCAGGTAGCCACATGGGCTGCCCAGGGCATGAATAAAGAAAGAAGGAGGCTGGGAGGCAGAACGGGAAGGTCTGGGAGGAGGTATGAGGTCAGGAAAAGTTTGTAGTTGGGTTTTTTTCACTAATAAATCTGATCACTCAAGTTCATTCCTGTTGCTCTTGGCTGGCAGGGCTAAAAAATAAGGTTGAGTCACCAGTGCTACTCATGACAAGTGCTTCCTGTGTGGGATTTGGGCACTTCTTTTCTATTTTCTTGGCAGAAGGAAGAAAGCAACATGAAGGGATGAAAGAAAGAAGTGAGGAAAGAGTTAATCTGCTTTGTTACCAAGTTCTTAATCCAAAACCCATTCATGCTGGCTGTTAATGTATTATTAAGTACAGTAATGATACCTCAGACCCACCTGGATCAAACCACCCTCAGGGCTCTTAACCCTCTCATTGCCAGCTCTCCACACCTCCCACTGGGAGGGTAGGGCCTTGCCATGTTCTTATTCTTGTGAGTCCTGGCTCAGGCCTTGTTCAATTCCATACCCCAAAGGAAAGACCATCTATCTATCTTTCCTGACTCCTCAAAGGAAGTTTTCTAGGCTTTCTGCCCCTTGGTTATAGGCTGTGCCTTAGTTTGGTGGGAGGAGGAGGATAGGACACCCACAGATAAGAGTGATAGGGTGGTCTGCCCAGGACTGGGGAGTCTCCCAGGATGTGGGACTATCAGCACTAACTCTGGGACAGTCCTGGGCAAACCCGGATGCGTTGGTCACCTAAGAGCTAAAAGCTGTGAGAACTTTGGTGGAAGTAAAGAAGAAGTCCTGTGTTATCGGTCAATTTCTGGAAACAGTGCTTATCAAGCACTAATGTGCACATGGATCACCTGGGGACTGTGCCAAAACGCAGACTCGAATCCAGTAGGTCTGGGCTGGGGCCGGAGATTCTGCATTTCTCACAGCTTCTGGATGATGCTGATGCTTTAAGTATGAAGGATCTAGAATTCCTCTCTATTTCAGGGAGGCCACAACCCATATCTGAGCATCACTCTGCCTTCCGATTCTTCTTCTATTCCTCATCCCAGGACAAATAAATTCTGTTGGTTTGGCATGGCCACAAAAAGAACAGAACACTACTGACCACAGGGTCTGCTAAAATGCATCTGGCTAGGAAGTCACAAACACTGGGGTGGCAGGCACTAGCCTAGAGTTCTTTCCCCACACCCTCTCCCTTAAAGCCTTGAAGTTCAAATTTTCAAAGATCCCAGATGGAAGTCTGGGAAAGTTTAACTTTCTTGATAAAAAGGGAACAGATGTGACTAATGCCACCCTCCTCACCTTCTTTCCCCATAGAACACAGACATGATGCTTGGAGCTATAACAGCCATCTTGCAATCACGAGGAAAGGCCAAGAGAATTTCTAAGACACCAAACCCAGCACTGTTCAGCTGCTGAGCCAGTCCCTACAGCCTCTTATCTCTAGACCTTGTGCTCTGTGAGAAAAGTAAAACCCCATTTTGTTTAATGCCCTCCTGCCCCCAAGAGCTCAGGTTTTCTATCCCTTACAGTGGAATGCATTTCAAACTGATATAACTGATCCCTCAGCCAAATACTATTCCCAGCAGATGGTTAGGGTTGGCTGTGTACAGCTATGCAAACTGCACACTCCAGGAGACACCATCCAGAATGCCTTTGGACTTGTGTAGTGCAAAACCTGCATTAAGATGCAAGGTAGCCATGGAGGTAGTGTGGTGTGTGGTCTTTAAAGCCAGACCTTGGTAAAATCCAGTTCCATTACTTACTTTCCTAATTGGTCCTGGACCAGTTAGTAACTTCCCTGAGCCTCAGTTTCCTCCCTTTAAAGAGGAATGATAATGCCTCTTTGGGAGGATTCTTGTAAAGACTAAAGATATGTGTAAAACACCTGGCACAGAGCAGATACTGTATAAATAGCATCTAAATACTATAACAGAAAACCCATACAATCTGTGCTGGTGGTTGTTTGGAGCATCCTGCATTGAACGGCTGCAGTGATTACAAGGGTCTCCTCCTCCCACAGCTGCAGTGTGTCAGGCCCAGTCTACCGCAGGGAACATCTGTGAAAGGGTGCAGGCAGGGCAACGAACAGGCACAGTGAGGTGAGGGGCACATCAGGGAAGCACGCTGAGAGGCCACCCTTCTTCATTTGATACTCTGCACTTGTGCATCTGCTGCATGCTACCATTTATGGGACCAGCAGCTTCATCAAGGGGCCCCCCTGCACCCCACCATGATGAAGCTTTAAATACAAGTATTACCAGACCAAGGAGCTCTAACAGATGCCATGGAAACAGGCCATTCTTTTTGTTTCAAGTGCCGCATTTACAGGAGGAAGATCTGACAGGGAAGCTTTGGCCAGCCTAGTGCAGCCATCAACATCAAGACTGCTAGGGAAGGGGCAGGTTCCAGAGACAATCCATCCCGCTTACTCTAGTCTTCAAGGCTGAAAAAGAATTTGACTTCTGCACCTCAGCTGAAGCACCAGGACTTGAATGATGATTTGGGTGTCATCCAGAAAGGCATTCTCTGCTCCAGATCCATTCATTCTTTGTAGGAATATTTGTTGAGCTCCTACTGTTCTAGGACCCGCAGGTACAGTGTTAAATAAGGCAAAAACCTTTGCCCCCATGCAACCTACACTCTAGTGGGGGAGGTGGATACTAAACAAAACACATACGCAAAATACATAGTTAAGGGGATACATGCTACAGAGAAAAATTAAGTGAGGAAGGCGGGTTCAGAGAGCCTAGTAGGTGACAATTTTTAATAGGGCAGTCAGAAAAGGTGAATTCTGAAGGACATAAGGGAGGGAGCCACATGAATATCTGGAGAAAAACTGTTCTAGGCAGAGGAATAGCAAGAAAGAAAACCCTGGGTTGGATGGGCTTGGGGTGTTCTAGGGCCAGCAGGAAGCCAGTGGAGCTGCATAGAGCTGTGCAGACGGGGCAAATGGTAGCAGATACACTGGGCCAGGTCACACAGGGTCTTGTGGGCCACTCCAAAGTGGGCCAGGACTTTGGCATGTACCCTGAGTTGGCAACCTTTGAATGGTTTTGAGCAGTGGAGAGACGTGATATGACCTCTTTTAAAACGACTATCCTAGCAGTTGTATGCAAAATGGATTCAAGGTGGCCAGAGGGGGCAGTGGGAAGACCATTAGGAGGCTGCCTCAGTAATCCAGGTGACAGGCAACAGTGGCTTGGGTGTCCTCTCCCTCCTAAACTCCAGACATTCAGGGTACCTAGTGGGGCTGGAGCAAACAGAGGAGCCCCATGGGCATCCAACTAGACCACTTCTGTGACTCCAGGCCAGACCTGTGTGGCTCAGCCCCAGGCCAGCAGGCCAGCCCCTGACATTGGTGTCCAATGGCCACCCCACGGTTAAGCAATAGCAAAATCCAGGCACTCTCGGCCACATCCTGCCTTTGACTGCTCACTGCTGCAACACCACAGTGCCACTAGAGGCTGACCCAGGCGTCCACCAGCCTTATCTTTAGTGAGTTAGAATCTTGAAAGCACCCAAACAATAAAACATTCGTCTCCCCAGGATGTGTCTCTCAGAGGCAATGCCAAGTCCAAGGAAGGTTTGAAATGTTCAAAAAGGAAACGCTAAGTGTGTGGTCAGGAACAAGCTCAGACTGCCCTGTGAAGTGAATTCCTTTCTGCCTTGCAAAGCCAGCCAGCTGTGTGTGCGCACGTGCGCATGTGTGTGCATCTTGTATGCATAAGCAAGACGGTGAGAGTTGTGTCTTTGAAGGCTTTGGGTATCAAGAAATCAACACCTTATCTGTTTATTTACATTTATTTTTACCCTCTTAAGAAAAATCATGACCCTACAGTAAGCAGTTTAAATGTCCTGCATTTGAATTTGAGCTCCCCATTAGAAATAATGAATTCAATATTTCTTCCAAATCCCTCGTGATCTCTAAACATCCCTTCTTGACCCAAGGGTCCTGGTTTAAGTACCCCCATCCAGACCAAAGATGTGGCCCAACTCAAACACACTTGTCCCTTTTCCAGAGCTAAAGCCTTCCCCAATTCTTTTTCTCCCCATCTGTCTTCCTGCTCCCTCCCGTCCCTCATCCCCCAGCTGTTTTCTCTGGTGCTGATATCAGCTGCCCTTCTACCTCTGAGAAGATCATCCTGAGCTTCCTCTTGGAGACTAAATGGTGCCCATTTCTGTAAGAGACTGTAGCAGCACCTGCCACCCTGCCCCCTCAGGCTTCTGCTAAACAGAAACGAGTTTTTCTGTGGTCAGCGCATCCTCACATCCACCGCTGCTGTGAAAAGCTGGCTGTAATGCCATTGAGCGCTGGGATGGAAGTTGACACTCTTGTCAGCTGAAAACCTCTAAACAGAAACAGGAGGAGAGCCCTGGGCTTGCAGGGAGGGGCATCTGACAGCTTGCCTTTCTTTTTCATGGTGGTGGGGAGGGGGGAGGGTGGAGGGTGGGATGAGGCCACATTTTTGCTGAGTGTCTGGGACGAAGAGATCCAGGAACAACGGGGACAGTCAGCACCAAAGTAGTACTTAAAGGAAAAACTCAGCCCTTCAGGCAGCAAGGCAAGGACAGTGCTTGTTGCCTTCCACAGTTTCCAGAAGAGCCTGTTATCCACAAGCACTAAAGGATCTGGCCCTGGCCCTGGCAGACACTGAAGAGGGCTGTTTTTCTGATGCTAATGTGCAGCCTAGCTTTTCTTTCTTTCTTTTTTTTATGAGGGGCCTACTCATCTTGAAACCTTTTTAAATAGGTCTCCCCCTCCCTTTCTTCCAGTCTCTCCACCCCTACCCTCTTTGTTTTTAAGCAGGAAAACTTGTTTCCCCCAAATGCATCCATAGAGATGGGAAAATTAATTTAAACAGACATGTGTCAACCCCGTTCTTAAAAAAAAATGGGACAAGTATGATGTTACAAAATTGTACTTCAGGAATCATTATGCATAGCAGAGCATGGTGGTATCTTGATTCAACGTTCACCTTAAAAGCAAGGAGGAGCAGCCATCCCCCGGGGCCTGTTGGCAGCCCTCTTCCCTTTCCTCTCTCTGCAGCCTGGCTTTTTTTCTGCAATTCGTAGATCCCCTACGATGGGCTTCTGTGAGTCCTCTGAGGCTGTTTGGAAGATCATGCATGGATGTGGTCCACATACACATGTGTGGCATGTACAAGCATGTATACATTAGGATGTGTATACAAGTGTGTGAGAGAGCATACATGTGTGGGGGCACATGCATGTCTCTATGTGTATGTGCATGCAGGGATGTGTGTGTGTGTGTGTAGTGCATGTGCATACATGCATGGCCCTAGTTTCTAGCAGTCTTGAATCTCTCCTGTCGTAAACTCATCTTTTCTCCCATCATCTCCAGGTCAAGAACTCATACGATTCTACTATGTTACTACCCCCACCCCAGCCTCTGTTCCCTGGGGATCCACAAAACTGGCACATAGATGGAGCTCAGGAAAAATGTGCTGAATGACTTCAAGCAGTCTGTTAGATAGCACTGGTGTGAGACCCATCTGCACCCCAATCTGCGTGGGGAAAAAAAAATTCATTCATCAAATCTAGTCTTCCTTCTGGTTTCCTGGATCTTAATGGCCTCACCACTTTTCTTATCAAGCTCCATGTCCTTGACACCTTCACAGTTAGCCTCCCTCTAGCCAGCCAGCTCCCAAGTGGAAACAAGCCTCCAAAATGTATCTGGTATCTATGACATCCAGCAAAAACTGTGTGCAAAATGGCCCTTGGGTCCTCCCCACCTATGCTGATTCTGGCTTGGCCTTGCAACTTGCTTTGGTCCACGAGACAACAGCAAGTCTGACTCAAGCAGAGACATGAAGAAACACCTGTGCTTCCAGACTTGTCCTCTCATGCTTGCTTCTGGTGGCCCTTCCATCACCATGTGAACAAGCCCGGGCTAGCCTCCTGGAAGGCACAAGACCACATGGAGAGTGGACCCAACAATGCAGCTGCCCCAGCTGAGACGCCGGCCATGGAGGTGAGGCCATCCTAGACCTTCCAGCCCTGCTAAGTCAGTTCAGACCAGGCAGTCTGCCCAGCTGACTCACAGGATCATGAGAAAGAATAAGTGTATGTGACTGTAAGTCACTAAGTTACAGCAAGAGATAACAGATACACCTGCATTACTTCCCCACAGTCACCACCTCTAACATTTAGCCTCATTTTTCCCAACTCAGATAAAATGTCTATGGAAAACAGAAAACATTAAATCACATTTGGTTATATATTTAGAACTTCCCTTTATTGAAAGGACTCAGACTATATAAAATCAGGACTGTATGAGAGATGCTAAGTTAAATGGGTCACCATAATGACAGCCTAGAAACATGCAGAGTATGGCACAGAGTGGGCTCTCAATGAATACTGACTGGACTCTGAGCTCATCTAATCTGATGCCTGATTTTACAGATGAGAAAACAGAGGCTCAAGGAAAGTATGTGGCTTCCCTCAGCCACGTAACTAACGGCAGGACTCTCCTGCAACATGATGCTCAATACACGAGAAAAGGGGGTATTCAGATGACTCATGACTTGCCTGGATCAGAGGGGTGGAGATGTGCTCAGCAGTGCACACTGTTCACTGCTTTGAATCCACAGTCTGTCTGGTTGTTTGTGACTGGCACACAGCAGGTGCTCAATTAATGTCAAATGAGGACACCCATGTGGAAAACTTGTTACTCTAAAGGAAAAAATCACACCTGCAGGGCCCTTCTTCTCCACTCACAGAATCATGGAAAATGTACCACCTTCCCCATGCGAGAAAAAGTTTAGCTCTGAGCACCCTGCAGCAAATGCCTAAAGGGTGCAAAGAAAAGGAGCAGACTCCCCCTGGACCCCAGGGAGGAAAGCAGAGGCCTCCAAGAGGCCAGCGTACATTGACTGCCCTCATTTATTTTATACTTTTCTCATTTTGTTGAGTCAAGGTCAACCTCTACGTGATCTGCCCTCTGATCAGTAGAGCAAGTCCAGGCAGCAGAACAATCAATGATCTCCATGCCATGCCAAGGACGTGTTAAATGCCACTTTCTCCTCCTCTCATTTTTCTCCAATGAGAAAAGCTAAACTCATTTCTACACAATCTTTCAATGGCAGCAGCCAAGAATAAAAAAGCCCTGTGTCTTTAATCCCAGACCTTTCACTGCTTCTCCATTCCTTGTTTCATTTACGTCATGTGCATATATGTGTGCGTATGCATGTGTGTGCCATGTGTGTACAGGTGTGGCATGAGCTCCTTGTGGGCAAGAACTGCCTTATTTATAGCTCTATCTCCAGTACCAAGCACATGCCTGGCATTCAGTGATGTGCTCAGTGAACCAATGAATGAATGAATAGATCATACTCAGAGGTTTCTCTGGGTGAGTGACCCCTTGAAGCTCCACTGTGGTTGCACCATGTAGCCAAAACATAAATTGTGTGAGCTTGAAACAAAGCCCCTGCACCATTTATTAATTCATTGTCTCTCAGTTTCAAACCCACTTTTTCTATACTCTGCTCTGTGATACCAGGGCTGGGACTCTGCACACCTCATTTCTGTTTTGCCAGCTGCACCCTGTTTGGCCCTGCCAGTAGGAGAATGAGACAGTGACTGGCAGGATGGAGGAAGAAGGGGCTTGTGCCTCCCTTTCCTCCTGTTTCCATGAGCGTTCCCTAATAATAGCCCTTCATTCAGGCATGGCAATTGGCCCCAGAATCTAGTCCCTTTTTTTGGCAGTCCCTGAGCCGGTCTCACTGTACCCCCTTCTGAGACACCAGCACTAGCCAGGCAGCACCTCCTCCTCAGGTGTCTGGATCTCAGCTCTGCAGGGTATTAACTTCAAAGTTTTCATAACCTTAATCCCCTCCCTTTGTCAGCCCAGTCTTAAGGGTGGTCACTGCTTTCCGCAGTTCCCATCTCTGCTACACTTTCTGCCTCTTCCATCCTCTAAGATCTGTTTAACCAATGCCTTCTGCTAAATTCTCTGTTAAAATAGTTGGCATGTTGCTCTTCTATGGGCTGAATTCCAACTGCTATGGGAACTATGGTGTTTGTAGGGGCAACAGCACCTTGTGTACTCCCCCAGAAGATTAGAACTCAGGCACAGTGACCTCTGCTTGGACTTGAATAGGACCCTTCCAAATCTGGCTCTGACCTAGAGCACAGACAAAATGCCTCAGGCCGACAGTAAACAGGACACAAACAATGTCCATGAGCCTGGACATTGGCCAGTGTATGGAGTATCTGGACAGCAGACACTCCAAAAATATTTACTGAACAAATGAATGGGCCCATGGCAGAGACAGCTATGTGCTCCTCAGGCAGGAGCCGGACTACATTTCCCAGTTGCTCTTACAGTCAGCGGTGCCCATGTGAATGAGTCCTGGCCAATGTGATGTACACCACTTCCAAACCTGACCCACAGACATCCCCCACCGGTGAGACTCCTCTGTGGACTGGCCAGTTACAGATGATCCAACGGAAAACTCTAGAGTGGAAGAGCCTGGTTTCCGAATGACTAGGTGGAGGACCTCCTGCCAAGTGTTGAAACAGAAAATGGTGAAATGGGGCTATTAGCCGAGCAAACAATAAATGTCTATTGCATTAAGCTGCTGAGATTTGAGAATTGCTTGTTCCAGCAATTAGCCTCCCCAGATCAATAAAGAGGCCAAGGGCACGAGTTTGATCTCTAGTCCTGGCCATCACACTCTTCAACTCAGGCTTTGGGGCATGAAGGTGGCTAAGGAGGAATTTGGATGATCAGCACAAGCTCATTTCAACACCTGGAGGAACAGCTCAAAGGGCACAGCCTCCTGACAGCAGGTTCCCGCCCAGCAGGGAGGGCACATGATTACAAGGAGTTCTTCCATCCTGAAAACGGAGTCAGCCAGTTTTGGGGCCTCACACAGATCAATCTATGGAATGATTAACTAAACTGACTAGCTCCTGCAGAGTTAGTGTCGCTGGAACTCTTCACAGAATAACAAAAGATCATCTGCCCGGGATGACTTTAGACATTGAACTTGAAGGAAACAGACTGAGCTAAGTGATTTTTTTCAATTAATAAATAAAGTATTGTCCGGGTGTGGTGGCTCATGCCTGTAATCCCAGCACTTTGGGAGGCTGAGGCAGGTGGATCACCTGAGGTCAGGAGTTCAAGACCAGCCTGGCCAACATGGCAAAACTCCGTCTCTACTAAAAATAAAAAAATTAGCTAGGCATGGTGGTGGGTGCCTGTAATCCCAGCTACTCAGGAGGCTGAGGCAGGGAGATTTGCTTGAGCCTGGGAGGCAGAGGTTGCAGGGAGCTGAGACCGTGCTGCTGCACTCCAGCCTGGGCAACAGACAGAGACTCCATCTCAAATAAAAATAAATAAATAAATAAATACAGTATTTTTATTGGAAAAATAGTATATGGTCATTGAGAAAATAATTAGAAAATCAGCAGAAGGAAGAAAGTCCATAGATGTACCATTGCACCATCCAGACAAATCAATGTCAAATGCTGATACATTTTCCTCTTGAATTTTTGCCTGGTTTATATTTTTTACATGTTTATGATTATACACAAAGCATCACGGTTAAAAATTGAGTTCAAAATGTCAGATTCAAATCCTATCTCTGTCGTTTTCCAGCCATATAACATTGAATAAGTCACTTCACTTTTTTGTGTCTCCATTTCTTTATCTATAAAAGGGGGACAACGATTTTAATCTCATTCAATTTGTAGCAAGAATTAAATGATATTATACATGATATTACTTAGCATAGTGTCTGCCTGGCTGAGACAAAGCACTTAAGAGGTATTAGCTATAGTTATAGGCTATGGACAGACTTATCAATCTTGATCGAAAGAAAATAGTATCTAGGTTTTCTGACTATAAAAGTGACATTTCCTAATTGTGGGCAATTAGAAAAATCTGGAAAGAAATTATAAGAAAGAAACCATTATTTATAGATGCCCTGCAGCTCCATCTCTTTATCTTCATTTTGGCCTTGAAGGGCCCCAAACCAAGGTACTCCTAGAATCCAGGTACTTTTGAATGCAGTAGCTCCTGGTATCAAAAGGAAAAAGAGGAGGGGGCATGGAAAAGGGAGCAAAATCCTGAACTCTGAAGAAAAGCACTCACACAGGAAGATGTAAGGGGAAATTGACAGGACATGGAGACTCATCTAGCCTCTTATTTTGATAGTAACAGTCTTTGATTTCATGTCTCATGACTACAAAAAAAAAAAAAAAAAAAAAAAAAGAACTGCCTACATAGTATTTCTGAAGCACCCTTATTTCCCCCCTGCATGAGCTCTGTACAAGAGAAGCAGACAATGAGCATGTTTTCCTTCCATCAGCTCCGTCTGCCTCCCCTGGGAAGAGGAACCTACACTTATCTGTGACTGGATTATGTTCTGACTTCTAAGTAGCATCAGGTTCAGCAATGGGATCAACCTTCAAGCTCTGAGCATTTTCTAGTTATGTTAGTTTTTCTAGGCATTAGCTTCTGCCTTCTCATCTTATCAATGCTTAGGACGATGTTAAGCACTCATTCTGTAGCCAAATGGAATAGGAGTTGCAGGCAGGTAAAGCAAGAACTAAGATGAAATGCATTGCATCCATCCCTCAAATGCATCAGAATATCTGTTGCCCTGTGGCTTATACCAATGCTGCCGCTCAAAGTGTGGTCTGTGGACCAACATCACCAGTATCACCAGGGAACTTGTTATAAATATAGACCTGTAGAATCAGAATCTCTGGGGGCAGGGCTCAGAAATCTGCATTTTGATCAACTCTCCTGAGGATTGCTATGAACTAAAGTTTGAGAAGCACTGGTTTATGCCACCTCCCCCAGAGGATAAAAAAGTATGAAGACATTATTAATAATATACAAGTAATCATAACAGCTAACATTAACTGAATAAATACTGTGTGTTATTACTTATATCTCCTTTACTCCTCATAAAAATCCTACAAGCTAGATATAATTATTCTATCCATTTTGTAGACAAGACAACTGGGGCTTAGAATGATCATATAACCTGTTCAAGGTTATCCAGCCTAGAAGTCATGGATCCTGAGCTTGAACCCAGGTCTGAGTACTACATATCTCAACTTTCTCTGTCTCTGTGGTTTCCCCCATTTCTCTCTCTCTCTCCCCCGCTCTCTCTGGATTCAGGACTTCCACAAGGAAAATTTCCCTTTGTGTCATTTTGTAGAAGCTCTACCTTCTCTGGATTCAGGCATGTGAATAATAAATGCTTCTGAAGCTGACCCAGCAAGCCACAACTGCTTGGAGAAAGAAAACTGCAAGGAAATGGCCAACCCCCTTCCGTGTCTTTGGTATTAGTTGTAATGACAGCCGGGCAGGTTCAAGCATCCTCAGGCCACTGCTGCAGTGGAACTGGTTGGCACAAACATGGTGGCATGCTTGGCACTGTCCTTGTTCCTGCTGGCATGGGCCAATGCCAGGAAGGAATGAGCACCAGTGCCAGGCAGTGATGCCAAGCTTCCCCAGTGGGCTACTTTGCCGCAGCAGGTCAGACAAGTGGCAGAAATGCAAAAACTGCTCCTCTGCAACTGGGGGGCAGGCATGCAAGTACACAGAACCCTGGCAGGCTATCCACAGGCTGCTTCAAAAGGCTCTGGCCATCTTACAGGACAATGTTGGCAGGGAGGCAGGGCAGAGATGGCTGGTGGCAGGCCTGGCTCTGTAATGGATGTCAAGCAATCAGCAAACAATGACTTGTCAAACCAAGAAGATCAAGCCCTCCTTGCCATGCCTCTTTTGAAGCTTTAGATGTTCCTACTGGGGAGAGCTAGATATTGGTGAGCTAGTAATGTTTGGAATTTTGGGGGAGCTGGGTTTTGAACCTAGTGGTTCCAATCAAGGTCTGCTAGGGTCCAAAGCCTCTGTTCTGTCTACTGCACAAGGATAAACTTCCCTGGGCGTGCTTCAATTTTAGGGCAGAAAGGTCCCAGACATGTGCTAGGAGCTACAGAAGGGAGGAAAAAGAGAAAACATTGTCTAATCGCCACTGATCAATTCATTTGATAATTTTGTTTAGCATCTACTATGTGCCAGGCACAATTCTAGGCACTGGAGATACAGCAGTGAACCAGACACAGGTCTCTGCCCCCATAAAGCTTATATTCAAGAGAGGCCAAGCAGAGAAGCAGATACATGGTGTAAAGTTAAATAAAACAATTATATGCTATGTCGCAGAGCATTAAGGACTGTGGAGAACCATCAAGCAGGGAAGGAGGACAGAGAAAGGGAGTGGTTGTGTGATGTTTTAAATGGGGTGGTTGGGAAGGGTCTCACTAACCAATAAGGCAAGATATGACTCTCTCCTAAAGAGGAAAGAGCTAGAACCATGCTTTCAGGGGAAAGCATTCCAGGCAGAGAGAACAGCAAGGGCAAAGGCCTTGAAGGAAGACCCTGCATATATGGTAGGCTTGAGAAGCAACAAGGGGGCAATGCAGTGGGGATGCAGTGAGAAAGAGGAAAAATGGTAGAGGTGTCATCAGAGAGGCATGTGGGTAGAGGGCATGTGCCCATCAATGTAGACTCCTGTAGTTGCTTGGGACTCTGGCTTTTACTAGAAATAAAATGGAAAGCCAAAAAGCCTGGCTGAAAGGGAGGCAGAAAGACAAGGGCAGTGGCTAGCCAGGGAAGCAGGAGACAGGGACAGTCACTGTACATCCAACCTGGACATCTAATGTGCTCCCAGGAAGAAGAGAAGTGTACGCCCCACTTAAGAGCAAAGAGAGGCATTTTTGATCTGTCTGTGCAATATCGGGCACCCAGAGAAACGCTTTCCTGGCCTCAGAAAGGTTGGCTTCCCCATAAGCTAAGGAAATTGATAAGAGCATGACCAGAAATCTGCCTGGTGAAGCCCCTTCCCACTTTGCACATGTTCATGGCTTCCTGCTCCATAACACCTATGACCCGCTCCCTGAGGGTGTTCTCTGGTCACCGGAACACAGAAGTGCCAGGGACTCAACATCTCCGGGAGCAGTTAGCAAAGGCGAGGAATTATGAAGAACACCCCAGCTTCTTCACCCCCTAGGCGGGAAACCCTGAAGTGTGTTCTGCTTAGGTGCCCAGAGGTCCCCAGTAGGACGGAGCCCCAGTTGCCCATGCTAGGAGCCTACTCTTTAGTGCACCTATGTCAGCTTCCTTCTCATCCCTGTGTTACCTCTCCAGTCCCTAACCACTGCTTCCAGGATCCCCCCTGAGCAAAGAGCATTTGCTCTATTCCTCGTGCCATGCCTGCTTTTAGAGGAAGCCAACCTAAGACACTGACAGAGTCCAGGAAAGGCAGTGCACTTTTACAGGTCTCAGCTCCTGCACCTGAATATGAGGGTGTGAGACTATATGAGTCCAGGAAACTTGCCAGCCTGCAGATGAGGAAATGCACAAACCTGAAATCTGAACTCAAGACCTAACTCCACTTCCACCCTCTCTCCTCTCTGCGAAAGGGCCAAAGTCCCACTAGCCCCGGGAATGCTTGGCCTTCTGCAAGATGCGGGCACTGGAGGCCGCCACAGCCAGGCTGAGCAGGAAGCCCTCCTGCCCGCGGCTGGCTCTGCAATTCTCCCCTTCCTGTGGATATGCTGGGAACAGCTTCCCTTTTGTTTTCCCCTCTGATCCCCATCTGCTCAGCAACTGCCCAAATTCAATTCAGGCGTCGCGTGCCCCCAGCCTCCAGTCGGGCATTGTCTCTTAGGAATCACTCCAATCCCCCCAAACAAAAGCCCTCAAATCTGAATAAACCCTCTGACATCAGCCTGGCGGGTCAGGAAGCTGAGCAGGACAGTCACCACACCCACCTCTTTTAAACCTTTTGGCTTTGCTGACCTTTGTCTAACCCCTAATGCAACGTAGTCTCCTGTCACTGCTAGGCCAGATGCCACATTTCCTACTTGACTTAGCCACTCTGCTGAGCCAACAGGCCACCTCCATTTTGGGGGGACGTGATACTTTTCTTTTTTGAAGTTCAACTTTGTCCTTTTACAGAAATTCACCTCTAAAGTATCTGATTTTTGAGAAGTTAGCTCAGGGTAGCACCAGGCAGGACCCTGTCCTTATCTCTGCCTGGGACAGGCTAGGAAGCATATTACTGGAAATTTTTCAGCTACATAATTTACTTCCAATTCACTTTGCTTTCTCCTCCTCATCCAAAGAGATTCTGTCTTCTTCTAGGTGTAGATTTGCCCCTTTAAACCTAAAGAGATTCTGTCTTCTTCTAGGTGTAGATTTGCCCCAGTTTAAACCTTTAATCACAGGAATTTCATTGTTCATTATGCTTGGATCACATTTAAAGGTAAAGCTCTCATCTCCTAATGGTGCTTTTGATCGAACTTCACTGGTCAGCTTTGCTTATTGCAAAACCTAACAGAACAGGCAAAACATCTACCAGAAACTTCACTTCAAGTTTGATGCCATATACGTGCCTGAGATGGGAGAGATGGAAGGAAGATGCCCCACTTATCTTTTTTTTGTAAATTGGTCTTTGTCTGGCTTGGACATGACAAGAGTCTTTGCTTTGCTTTCCATCTGGCAAGTCTTTGCTGCTATTTCAATAAATTTCATGACTCATATTTCAATTTATCTCCACAGTTCGATCACTTTATGGAAAATCAAGATTAGAATTCCCCAAAAGTTTCCTTCCTGGAAAAATTCAACTTACCATACACCATAAAAACCTGGTAGCATGGTCTTCAAATACCTTCTTAGAACAGAAAAAAAGGAGCTTTGCAAAGAAACATTCTCAAAGGTTTCATGCAATGAACAAGAACAACTTGTTGATTAGTCAACACAGTATACATTTATAGAAAGTTTCCTATGTGTCAGACAGTGGCTAGGTGTGTGGCATAAGTGAGACCTATCTTGCCCACACAGGAATATACTTTTAGATTTTCTTAAAGAAAAAGAAGCAATTTATTGGGTTCCTCTAACTTTTCTGTAAGAAACAGAAAGGAAAATGGTGATGATCCCAAACCACCCCACTAGCAGAACAACAAATGGCTCAGGAATAAATCAATAAATCACAAATCTGACTCTGACTCAGATGGAGCAAACCTTCCAGTACTTTTTCCTTCCTTCTGTACTCTACACATGGATCTCTGACTAGGCAGAGACAGCTGGGGATGTTGTTGGCCAGGGATGAACTGGCTCTAGGAAAGAGCCAGTATAGGTTCGAATGCAAGTTTCTGTTTGTTTGTTTGTTTGGTTGGTTGGTTTGGTTTGGTTTTTTGAGATGGAGTCTCACTCTGTCACCCAGGCTGGAGTGCAGTGGCGCAATCTCAGCTCACTGCACGCTCTGCCTCCCAGGTTCATGCCATTCTCCCACCTCAGCCTCCCGGGTAGCTGGGACTAAAGGCGCCCACCACCACGCCCGGATAATTTTTTTGTATTTTTAGTAGAGACGGGGTTTCACCGTGTTAGCCAGGCTGGTCTTGATCTCCTGACCTCGTGATCCACCCGCCTTGGCTTCCCAAAGTGCTGGGATTACAGTCGTGAGCCACTGTGCCCAGCCCGAAGGCAAGTTTTTAAAGTTCATCACCAGCTACAGACACAGGGAAGACCTGTCAAATGAATGAAGGGGGAACTTGGCCAAGGAGTTTAGGGAAGCAGAGGGAATGAGTTAAATGCTCCCTTCTTCAACATTTCAGGAAGGAGGCAAGTCAGTGGTTATTTCTGACAATACAGAATCTATTCAAGAGTTACCAGCTGGGTGCAGTGGCTCACACCTGTAATCCCAGCACTTTGGGAAGCCAAGATGGGAGGATCACTTGAGCCCAGGAGTTCAAGAACAGCCTGGGCAATGTAGCAAGATCCCATAGCTACAAAAAGTTTCTAAAAAAAATAGCCAAGCGTGGTGGTGGGCACCTGTGGTCCTAGCTACTTGAGGGGCTGAGGCAAAACAATTACTTGAGCCCAGGAGTCCAAGACTGCAGTGAGCTATGATCACACTGCTGCATTCCAGCCTGGGTGACAGAGCAAGACCCTGTCTCTAAAAGAAAAAGTTACCATTCAGCCACTCCTCACCACTCCCCAGACTGAAACATACCATGGTGGGCACTATCCCAGTCTGAGGTTCTTGATCAATCAACTCATCTTAGAATGTCAAAACTAGAGCAGACTTGAGAAATAACTGTTAGCGGTGGTTGACCAGGGATGGTGCTGCCCCCTACAGGTATATGGCAGTGTCGGGGGTGCTTTTGGTTGTGACTAGGAGAGGGCCTCCCTTACTGCTTCTAGTAGGCACAGAGATTCTAGATGACCTGGAATGCTCAGTTCATCCCATGCAACAAATCATTGTTCCACCTGATCCACCTATCACACCCCAGTTGAATCAACCTGTGACCATCATTTTACAGAGGAGGGGCAAAATCTCAAGAAATGCCCAAGGTCAGAGGAAACAGTGAGACTAGGGTTGGTAACCCAGGTTTTACATTGTACTTCAGTGAAAGAGATCATTCCTTCTTTTTTTTTTTCCAGGGTCACTCTGAAATGTTGCCTTAGTATGAATTTTCCCAAATGCCAACCCTGAGACAAGGATTCAAGTATAAATGATATGTTTGGGAGACGCTTTCAGGAAACATAGTGGAAGAGGGGGTAAGTGAGACGGGGAAGGGAAGGAAGCCATAAAGTTAGGTTATGAAACAGGTTTCTGCCACAGGCAACCGAGGTTCAATCTTGTTTGCAGACTCTGGAAGACACTGTAGTACACAGCTCAGAATCGGCCCACCTGAGAAGTGAGGAAGCTAGGGTATTGACTCTCCAGTTCTCATCTTTCATTGACTGAAGGCTGTTCAGGAACATTAATCCCCAGCTACTCTGCATCTGCCCTGCTCGAAGGCTGACAGAAAGCCCTCAGGCAGAGAACTGCAGACACTGCAGACACTTGGAGCAGGACACTGTCCAGGTGTGCACTGGGACACCAGATGCCAAGAACTTGTGGGTGGGCACCAATAGCATCTGCTAGAAAAGCAAGGACCAACATTGAACATGAGCCTGGGCACTTATTCAGTTCCTGAATCAAACAACCAGGGCTTGTGGAAATTGTTGGAAATTATTTTTTATACACTTGCCTTTATGTTTGGAAGAGTTCATACAATTAAATTTTGGAACCTCACAGTGGATTTGGCCAAGGGTCCCTCATGAAGCCGTAGACCCTGGGGAGTTGCCATTTATGGGGCCGCTAGAGTCATTAGAGTCATAACTATACTTTTAATTTCTCTCTTTGAAGAGGTTGCTGCTTTCTGAGCTCTTGTCCCTAACTTTCAAAACAGGAAAGTTACAGCAACACAAAAGTCCACCAAGAGCCACCGAGGTCTCGAACATGAGGGTGTGTGCTGGCTAAGCAAAGGTAGCTATGGGCCTGGGGGAAGAAACACATGGCATTACTTCCCAAAAGTCAATGTCCCAGGCATCGCTAACAACACTGGCCTGCTTGTGACCTTCTTCTTCAGGAGTCATTCTCTAATGTTCTCTCATCAAAATATACAATTTTCTGCTCATGAAATCAACTCATAGTCTCAATCCTATGAATTCCTTCCAAAGACCCACTGGCTGCCAGGGCATCATGAATGCATCCTGGACAAAGTATGTTAATGTCAGAGTAGACACATGTGTGCATGCACACATGTGCACGCATGCACGTGCGTACACACACAATGACCTTTCAGGCAACAGTCTGAAGAAGGCTTTCTTCCTCTCAGTAGGTGAGATAACTCATCATCAAAAGGGAGAAAACAGTAAAATATCACACTTACAAACTCCCTTAATTAGGTTTTGTAATTAATTCTGTTAAGTGCTGACAAGACTTTTGCTCAAGAAAAGTGCATATTGATGGGAAGAGAAGAGAAACAACAATTTATTGGACATAGTGTTAGACATTTCTGTATTTATGTCCTGTAATCTTCAAAACAGCCCTCAGAATAGGCATTACTATTAACCTTAGTGCAGGCCATGAAAGCAAGACTTAGAGAGGCTGTGGGGGCTGCCCAAGGTCATGGGACCCAAAGGGCTGTGTCAGGAAGCAAACTCAGTTCTCCAAGACCCAAAGTCATGCCTATGACCCCAGCCCTGTCCATCTTCCTAGCAGGAGTCAGCACTTTGTGCTCAGTACTTGAAAGTGATTATTCCCTGATTGCTCTAAAAGTATTAAACCCATAATTTTAAAAGTCAACAAGGCCAGGTGCAGTGGCTCACACCTGTAATCCTAGCACTTTGGGAAGCCGAGGCAGGTAGACTGCTTAAGTTCCAGAGTTCAAGACCAGCCTGGGTAACATACAGAGACCCTGTCTCTATAAAAAAACACAAAAATTATCCAGGCGTGGTGGTGCATGCCTGTAGTCCCAGCTACTTGGGAGGCTGAGGCAGGAGGATCACTTGAGCCTGGGAAGTCGAGACTACAGTGAGCCATGATCGTGTCACTGCACTGCAGCCTGGGTGACAGAGCAAAACCCTGTCTCACTTAAAAAAACAAAAAATAAAAATCAACGAGCAGCCTTACAAAAAAGGTTGCCAAAAAATGTGTAAAGGACTTAAGCACATAGACTCACACACTGGAGACAATTCCATATAGAGCTATGCCAATGACTTTCACTTCTCTAAGAGCTTTGGCCCTCTCCCATGTCTTTGCTGCCCCCACACTACTGTGTGGTGGGCAGGGCAGACACTTGCCAGCAACTTACCAGCCTTTTCTGGTGATGGTTGTTGTTCATTATAGAAGAATCCGGGTAGGTCTTTGGTAGGCCCTGCTCTGCATAGCTAATACTCATCATAACAATAGATTCAGCAACTCTATACTACAGGCATTGTGCTGAATGCCCCACACACAGGATTTTATTTATTCCTCCCCATGGCTCTACTGGTAGAAGCTATTATACCCATTTCATAGATAAGAAACTAAGGCTTAAATAATTTAAGAAAAGGGCCCAAGTTACCCACCAGTGAGTGGCTGGGTCAAGGTTTGAACCCAGGTTAGCAGTTAGTTTACTTCAGAACCCCAGCCCTAGCCCCTTCCTTGGTCTGGGCTTTCTTCCAATAATGTTGGCATTTTCACTGAAGGACCAAGATCTCATCCCTTCCTGGGAGACATTCTAGAGACCATATCTCGTGGTGACATCTCAGGCGCTCTGAATCTGCTCTTGTCTTTGTAAAGGAGGAAGTCTTCAAAATGCACAGTGAGGGGAGCACTGAGGTTGATACTAAACTCAAGGCACACTTCTGGTGCCATCGTCCATACTGTTACTGAATTCTTTACTGCTAGGAAGTTCTCCAGGGACCTTTTCTCCAGGGAAATCTGCTTTTCCTCCCTTCAAGGGCAGGGACTGTATCGTTCATCTTTGTTTCCTGGGGCTCGGGTCCAGCGCCTGGCATATAATCAGGGCTGAAGAAGTGTGCCTCGATGGGTTGATTCATTTACATAGAAATGGCTTCCGCTTTGCACAAATTAAAACCACAGCAAAGAAGTCTTCCTGACCTTGAGGGCCCATTCATGCTACCAATTATCTAAACATTCAGAGCTGAATTCTTATAAATTTAAAACAATTTTTAAAAGGCAATTGTTATAGGTTTGGGTGGGAGTCGGGTTTTCATTTTCCAGTATCACATTTTAGGAGACCCATGCTCCTACACACCCCCAATATGGAGTGGACAGTCTATGTGGGGTGTGAACCACTGCATGGAGTTGCAAAGGATCCCACTGACGTCACCAACAAATATTTGTTGGGTGCATTCTAGATACCGCTCCTGGGGACACAAGAATCAACACAAATGAATGGGTTCTCACTCCATGGAACTTATAGTCTAGCAGGAGAGACATGCATTAATCCAGTTGTCACATTTTGGATATATAACTGCATAGGGCAAAAAGCACTATGAGGATAAGAAGGAGAGTCAATAACAAAGGAATCTCACTGGCTGGGGAAAGTCAGAGGAAGCGTCCCTGGGGAAGCTTGAGGGGCCATTGGCAGGATTCTGAGGCACTAAGCAGGTGAGGTGAGGCTGGAGAAAGCACCTCAGCTTGTGCAAAGGCCGTGTGGGGGCCTGAAAATAGGCCAGTGTGACTGCAGCACAAAGCCAAGGGAGGGCAGCAGAGAGAAAGACAGAAGCATAGCCAGGGCCCACCCTAGGGGCCTTCAGGGACATGCTCAGGATTGTAGTCTACAACCAGTGATGTCACGGAAAGAGCTGATGCAGTGGCAGAGGAGGGGGAGGGAGTAATAGTGCGGGAGACTTTGAATAGGTCACTTGGACTTGATAGTAGAAAAGACTGGACAAATGCAAGAGAGGCTACAAGGAGACCTCCAAAGACAGTTGCAGGAGAAGATGGGGCTTAGACCACAGGGGTGGTAGTGAGGGTAGAGGGCAGAAGAGGGATCTGAGAGATACTTGGACAGTGAAATGAATGATCCTGGTGATGGATTAGGGGGATAGTGAGGGGGGGGGGGGGCCCTTCGGGCTTGCAATCTAACGGGGAAGGCGGGGGCACCGGGGGGGGAACTGGGGGGCCACTGAAAGGGGATGGGAAAGCTCAGAGTGGCCAGGAAAGGAAAGTGTGAGCTTGGATTCACAGCTAGGAAATGGGGGAGGTTCATAAAGGGGAGGAACTGGCCTCTCCAAAGGGAGGAAGGGGAAGGGAATTGAAAGCATGAGGCAGGGGGCAAGGGTGGCCTGGCTGGTGTGAGGGTTTCCATGGAGAGAGAAATAAAGGCTGCCAGAAGGGCCAGGGTTCCTCCAGAACAGCTATTCCCAAGGTGTGCTCCTCCACCTCACCAGAAGCATGGGCATCAACAGGGAACCTGTTTGAAATGCAGATTTGGCTGGCAGGGTGGCTCCCGCCTGAAATTCCAGCACTTTGGGAGCTTGAGGCAAGAGAATCACTTGAGCCAGCAGTTCAAGACCAGCCTAGGAAGTTGAGGCTGCAGTGAGCTATGATTGTGCCATGGTATCCCAGCCTGGGTGGCAGAGTGAGACCTTGTCTGAAAAAATAAAGAAAAAAGAAAGAAGAAATGCAGATTCTCTGGCCCTGACTCAAACCTGATGGATTCAAAACTCTGAGAGTAGTATTAAGCAATCTGTGTTTTAACAGGATTGTTGAAACAAATTCCAACGTATGCTCAAATTTGATAACCACTGCCCTGGACCAGTGCTTCTGAAACGTTAATGTGCGTCTGAATCACCTGTGGATCATGTTAAACAGCAAATTCAGATTCAGTCAGTCAGTAGTGGAGCCCTGATTCTGCATCTCTAACCAGCTCCCAGGGGAGACGATACTGCTAGTCCAAGGACCACACTTTGAGTAGCAAAGGCCCAAATTATCCCTTCACCCCATTCTGAGAGGTTAAGGGACTATCCGTCTGCTTGCTGGTGACAAACGGCGTCGGTAGCACTCAACATAAGCCAAAATATCCATCTCTCCAGAAACCTGAGAAATGTCATGCTCCTTAACTGAATTTCCTCCACTTTAAAGCCCAGCACTGGCGTCTCTCTCAGCAGGGCTGAAAAACCTAGCGAGCAGATTGAAATAAGCCTTCCCCATCCAGTGACCTGGCTGGAGAGGGAGAGGAGAGGAGGGGATTTAAATCCAGAGATTGCTGGACATGTTCACTAAAAGTCACTTTCAAGTTCTTCTCGAGCTATTTTTAAATGATTAACCCCTTTCAGAGGGGAGTTTGATTAGCTTCAACTTGGAGTCAGTGCAGGGAAAGCATCTTTGTTCTTTCCTGTCTGTGGCCCAGAAGTAGAGGGAAGAAAAAAGGAAACCCCCTTGGCTGCCACAGAAGAGCCTAAAGGACATGAAGCAGCCTGCACATCCAGAGAGTTTCCAAGCAAAGTGAAAGGCACATGTCAACAGGCAACACCAAAGGGAAAACAAACTCAAAAGACAGGATGCAGTTGGTTTTACCTGACATCCCTTCCTATGAACTCCACACCATCATACCCTAAACACAAAATCTCCTCCTAAGAATGAAACTTAAAATCTGCCTCTTGGAATGAATTTAATCCTGAATGCCCCTCCATGCTTTTTAAGAGCTCCTATGAACTGATTTTTTAAAATTTTCTTTAAGGGAAAATGTACAAAATGGCAAGAATTGAATACATAATTCGAAGACTTTGAGCTGGAGTCTGTGTGGACTCTGGGCAGTTGGGTCTCATTTCTGTTTTCTGCTGTTGTCTGCACTGGGAATGTGGAAGGAGAGCATTTTTTTCCCCTAGAAAAACAATGTGTCAGCTCTGTTTGTCAGCTTCAGTGACACTAAAGGCATTGCAGTGTTAGCCAAACTGGAGCCAACTGAAGCTTACACACTCCTGAGCAGGAACCAAATCATTGACTGGATCTGACACCTTTAATTTTCCAACCCCTTCGCATTTCTCTTTTGATTGCTCTTCATATATGTACCTGCGCTTTTCTGTATTTCATATACATATACACACTGACATCTTACTAGCAATTTTTATCTCCTTGACAGATAATAAAGGCATCCATTCTCAGTGAAATCAGGCCTTCTGTTCAAAGTGTTTTCCCTAGAAAATATGGCAGCTTCTAATTAAATAACTCAATGAGCAGCAGGAAGGGATAATGTGAAATTTAGAGCAGCATTTCAGCTTATATAGCACCCTTCTTGACAAGCAGCACACAGTAGTTGATGGACTTCAGAAAATCAAGCTGTGCTACATTCTCACTGATGTGCTTGGAAAGAAAGGAGGGGAAGAAGGGAAGGAGGGAGGAAGAAAAAAGAAAGTAAAAAAGGAAGGGAAGGAGGAAGGAAGGAAGGAAGGAAGGAAGGAAGGAAGGAAGGAAGGGAGGGAGGGAGGGAGGGAGGGAGGGAGGGAGGACAAAGAAAATGAAGGGCGGGGGGGAGGGAGGGAAGGAGGGAGGGAAAACAAAGAATAGGAAGGAAGGGAGGGATATCTGACATATCCTAGATATACACAGGGCAACACATCACCATTCCCCAGAGCAACCCAGAATCAGTAGTTTTGTGATTATTTCTTAATGCCGACATGCACGACCCAGTTATTCACATGTAACTCAAGGATTCCAGAGTCAGTAGCATCCTTAAGGAAACATTTTCTCCTTCTGTGAGTTTAGTTATTTAAGGGCAGGGGTGATGTAACCAATACTAGACACAAGAACAGTCCTCTTGAGGAAGAAGAGAGAGGAGGAGGAGCCATATCAGCTGGATCACCCAGCTGTCAATCTGGTATTTGTGAAAGTGTCCTGTGCTTTTGAAAAAGGATGGTGTCCCAGGGTTGTCTAACCTTCCCAAATGACAGACCTAGAACATTCCAAGGGACCATATATTTATAAATATTTGAGAAATGGGGCATTCCCAGTATAATATATACTCACAGGGGTTGTCTTGAAGTGTGGGTGTCTTAATTTATTTTTCCTTCTTTTTTAAAGCCAGCAGCCATATCCTGAAGCCACACAGCATGTTTGAAGAAGGGGTGAGTCAGTCAGCACTCCGAGAGAGATCTGGTTCCTCAGAAAAGAGTCAAAGATGAGCAGCCACGAAGTTCCTCCATGGGTAAACCCAGCACAGCTGCCACCCAGAGCAACCCAGAATCAGTAGTTCTGTGATTATTTCTTAATGCCGACATGCATGACCCAGTTATTCACATGTAACTCAAGGATTCCAGAGTCAGTAGCAT